>NC_054063.1:300000-555000 GCF_017639655.2 Falco naumanni
TAATTTCTGTGTTCCCGTCACTCGGGAGCACTCATAAAGACGAATCGTGTACAACTTGAGTACAGTGTTGTCTTGAGTCTTGGTGTCTGCTTCAGCACTCTTGTCCTATAACAGACTGGGTGTGGTGCATCTCTGCACTTAGCTAGTACCCCCTGAAGCTAGCAGATCCCTCTCTGGGCAGAGCTTATTGCAGGCCTGGACCACAGACCATCATGCATTGAGAGACCCTGCACAGGTTAGCAAAGAAATCTAGTACAGTTAAGCAAATGTGATTTAAAATCTGGTTTGTTTCGCAAGTGAAGACCAAGAACTGCTATTCATACATAGCCAAAGGCTATACTGCAGTGTGTCCTAGGGACATGACAAATGCCACTGTCTTAGGGGAATCTGCTACAACACAGTTATCTTCTTACCTGGCTGCTATGCAGATTTTTAAGCCGGTGGCACTGCTGCCCTGAAGCAAAACTAACTGGGCTAAGGTAAGGCAGCAGTGCAGGGCAGCTTTGCTTTTACAAGCTTTGAAACTCAAGTGAAGCAGAATAGAATTGGCCAGGCTGGGTGGCAGCAGTTTGGCCACCTCTATTAAATATAAAACTCAACACACAGCAGAGAGAAGGGGCTCTGATGACACTGTTTCGGCTTTGTTCTCATGGTAACCATTATGTCATCAGGATACCATGGTTACTATAATTCTCCTTATATTTCAGATGTTAAAAAAGGCAGAATGAGGAAAAAACCCCAAACTTTTCCCAAAGTTGAGAGATGTGTTCATTCAGAATTAAGTAGTCATAAGGAAGGATTAAACAGCAGTTGTTAATACTTCATGGAAAAGCCATTTTGAAACCATGAGAACTGTTTTAATTAGTATTTGCTGTTTCTTCTGCTGTTCCTGTCACCATATGGTGCATGTCCTGGGGTTTCCCCTCTCTCAGCTTGTGTCACCAGCAGCTATTTTGATAAACGCACACCTACAGAAGGCTAACATGGTCATATTCAAAACTTTGGAAGCATAGTTTCTGCTTGGGGTAAAAAACTCAATTTGCATAAACCCCAGAAATAAAAAAAAAATCAAAAGACCAGGACTGTGAGGGTATCACACGTTAGAGGTTCAAGAAAAGCAAAAGAAGTCTTGGCTTGGATGCTTTCAAGATGCTGAAGCATATGGCTCAGAGGAAATCAGAATGGCAGCCTGCTATTCCTTGTCTGGGGACAAAAAGCATGCTGATGGCAGTGTGCTTTCAGGGGATCATGCCTGCAGACCTCTGTGGCTACAGCATGAAAGATACCTTTGCTGAAGGAGAGAACACGTGCTCAGATACTGTGAGAATGTACGGTTTTGAAAATGGTCTGATAATGAGAAGTGGAAGAGTTTTAGACCATTTTATGCATGGATATGAGAAGGAACAGAAATAAAACAGGCAATGCATATCTTTTCAAAGGCAGCTGGTGTTTGTGGGACCTTTGTTATTAGTAACTGCTCAGTGTAAGACTGCTTAAGGAAATTGGTGGGCATTCTGTACATTGTCAGTACCAGGTCTTGGGAGATAGTTCACGACAGAATCCACAAATGCAGTGTATTTAAAATTTCAAATGCACTTTTGGAACTCATGATTTCAGGATTGCCCAGTTTGTGCAGGGCTGGTTTTGAAATGGTAGAAAAAAGGTAACAAAATAGTATGTATTAAGAATCGATGGGGAAATTCTAAAATCAAAGTAATTTTATTAGCATCTGTAATTGCTTGGTCTTATCACCTGTATTGTTCTTCCCCCATTTTCCCAATATTTGTTATCACTGCTTTTCTAAATTGGATAGTAAATTCCCAAGGCCAGGATTGTACTTTTCTATAACAACTCAACAGAGTTCAATCATAACAAAGCGGGTGAGACTCTTACAAAAGCATGTAACTACACAGGCTGGATTTTAGGTGCTAAAAGACGTCTATTTTTGCAGACAGATATATATCTATACTCACAGCCCATGAAAAAATGTTGTATTAGCCAACAAGAAAAAAGACTAATGGCTTCTGAGGAAACAACCATAAAGAAATCAATGAGATGTATACAGTTGGCTCTGAAATGGTGTCCTTCAATACATGTCAAGCTTCCCAAAGCATTACAATACCCCAGTTATCACCAGATTAATTTCTTCAGCTTCTGCAGGATCTCTTCTGTTCAAATCTAGCATTCAGAACATTGGCTCTGCATGGTTTTTGCATTCTTGCTGTTGCATATTTTACATAAAAATAGTCAAATCACAGAAATTTTGGCAAAAACAACAGCAATCACCAGCCAGATCTCCCTATACATAAAAATCCAGTCTAGCTTCAGCTGCTGATTTCAGGGGGAATGAAGGGAGGCAAAAGCACAAATCTGAAGGGAAGAGCTGTCGCTATAGAGAATATTGCCTCTTGACTATAAAAATTTACATGCCAGGAAACAACTAGTGGTGTTTCCTCATATTATATATATTATATATATAATATATATTAGAGAGAACATATTCTCTCTCTCTAAACAATCATCTGCCCTTTCTTAATGTTCACTGTAGCCTATCTGATTTTGTACATCTGTTGCAGTGTTGCAAATATTAGTAAACAAGCATTTCACTGCAAGTGTCGCTGCTAAGCGGAATTGATAGACACTTGAGATAGCTGAAGTCTGTGTAACTGGGTATGGCTAAAGACTTGTAACTGTTTATCTCTCTGATTTAATAGTCCTCTTGCTCCAGATTGAAGAAAATGAATGTTAAAATTCATCCTTGGGAAGAGAAATACAAGCTCTAGTAGCAACAGACCACATGGTCCAAGAGTCACATAGGAAAATGTTACATACAAAGTATCTTCTGACTTGGGATAGTCCTACCAAGGTCAGGAATATTTGAAAACATAGGATTTCAGAACTCATTCAGAAAATAATAATTTCAGTGATACTTCTTAAGATTTCCAGGTGTCTGGAATAAGTAAGTATCCTTTGCTACTGTTGTTCATTCATTGTCAGTATGTGCCAGGAATTATGGCTGTGCAGATGCATATATATAAATATTTGTATGAATAATTGTGACCCCAAGAGTTCACCATATGCAAGCCAAAATACTGAACCAGGGGATTCAAGCTGATTAGGGCCTTATGATCAATACCTTGAGCAGAATTAAGTTTGGAATTGTATTTCTAAGAGATTGCTAGAAAACGACTTTTTTGGTTTTAACAATATCTTGATGTCTTAAAGAATGCCTTCAGTATAGTGGAAAAATATGCGATTTGTCTCTGGTTTTAATTAGGTTTCAGGGCATATAATCAGCTAAGAATTTTAACTTGTATGTTATGGCAGGTAACATAAAGATATATATTCCTTTGCTGAAAATAACTTGATTAAGAAACCAAGGACCTACATATTGTATGTAGTCATCAGAAGTTGGCATATGCTCTGCAAGACTGGTTTGTCTGGCCCCTGAAGCTGTTTTTAGGCTTTTTCTTTGAATTCTTCTAGTTGGTATTTGTTCCCAGTCTCGTCACTTAGCATTACTGAACTGCCAGCAGCAGCAGTAGCTCCCTTTCTTTCTGCCTGTTATGGCAGAGCCTAGTTTATCAGGCAGTGCTCAGAAGTAACTTCAAATTGTGACGTATGGGAGCTTATGAATTAAGTTTTTCCCATTTGAAAAATATTAGTAATGAAGAATGACAATAAAAGAACCTGAATAGCAATAGCCTATGTCAGGTGAAAGTTTTCTGGTGCAACTTTGGCATTTTTCTTGCATAGATACTCCTTTTGCAGTAGATGAAGCTAACTTTTCCTAGAATGCTATTTACAGAATATGGAATGCACGAAACAGTCTTCTTAATGTATACAAGTATCTTTAATTCTTGGCGTGTTTTTGTTGTTACACAAACTGTTTCTCCACAAGTAGCCATCATATAGTCTGGCTTGCTTTTGATTGGAAAATATATGGTGGGTCTAAATATACAATTTCAAGAACACTTGATTTGCACCTCCTTTACTAAAACTTAGGAACTGCAAGTAACTGTTTTTGAAAAGTCTTAAAGCTATTGCTTAACAGTACTGGCTGCTATGTAATTTAGTACCTCTCTACATGAAAAACATCAATGCTGCTAAAGTTTATATACTGTGAGAAACATAGAATTTTAATTTTATGTAATAACCATTTGAGAAAGTAACAATTTCCATTATTTAGTGGTTGGGTAATGCACACCAGTTGAGGTGTATGATACTTACAGTAGGAGTAACTGACGTAGGAGCACTCAAGTATAGGATTCAGCAAGAGAAACTGAAAGGCCATCCAAACTTAAACTGGAGGGTGAGCTTTATCTTAAGAAAAAAAAATTACTTACCTGTGGCCAATTGTTGTATCACTGATACAACATCTATATCCCTACCCTGTTGCTGTGTCTTCCTAAAATGAAGCAGGAGGTGAACTGTCAAGAGGCCTTCAGAGGAGGAGGTAAGAGGTATACAGGTGTTGTTAAAGAAGGAAGGTGCACTTGCTCCGAGCTATACAGCCTGATGCTTACTGGTTGTGCTGGTTTTGGCTGGAGCAGAGTTAATTTTCTTCACAGTAGCTAGTGTGGAGACGCTGGAGACAATGTTGATAATACAGGGATGTTTTAGTTATTGCTGAGCAGCGCTTACACAGAGCCAAGGGATTTTCTGCTGCTCATCCCACCCCACCAGTGAGTAGGTTGGGAGGCACAAGGAGCTGGGAGGGGACACTGCTGGGACAGCTGACCCCAACTGACCCAAGGGATATTCTGTGTCATATTGATGTTGTGCTCAGCACATAAAGCCAGGAAAGGAAGAAGAAAGCAGGGAATGTAAGGAATGATGGCTTTTGCCTTCCCAAAGGCACCACACATTAGTGTGGTTAAGCCCTGCTTTCCTGGAGATGGCTGAACACCTTCCTGCTGATGGGAGGTGGTGAAATAATTCCTTATTTTGCTTTGCTTGTGTGCACAGCTTTTGCTTTACCTATTAAACTGTCTTTATCTCAACCCACAAGCTTTCACACTTCTGATTCTCTTCCCCTGTCCTACTGGAGGGGGAGTGAGCGAGCAGCTGTGTGGTGCTTAATTGCCAGCTGGGGTTAAATAACAGCACTGGTCTTCATGTTTCATGATAGCAGCTCATGACAGGGTGGGGTCAGGTAGAGTTTTCTAAGAAAACTGGCTAAGGCATGGCAAAGAGGGTAAGAAGGTGGATTACACACACACACACACACACACACACGCCTTCTTTCATGTCCTCTTTTAAAGCATTCTGTGTAAGCCAAATACAGAGCAGGATTCAGATCAAACTGGACTATTGCTCTGTTCCTGAATGGCAATAGTTACATTTCATCTTTCCATCTGTTTCCTAAATAAAATAGTGTTGTAAGAACAAAGCAATAGACAAGCTTGAGAACCAGGAGCAGTGATCGTTAGGGCTTATTGCAAAGTGCTGCTTTGTCAGGCAAATGGAGTGCGGTTAATTGAAAGTGGGCTGCTAAAAACCGTTTTGGTTTTACCTGGCTTGTTAATGCCCACCTCATAGCTTGGTACTGCAAAAGAGGGAGGGACTGATTTCAGCACTGTACCTCTTAGCTATTACTTGTTGAGAATCAAGTCTCCCTTTGACTGGAGTTGTCAAAGGGACAAGCTGCAGATTGACTTCCCCGTTGTGCCACCAAATCCCTATGAAGACTTAGAAGAATAGCAAAGGGTGCTTAATGACTCAGTGTGCTCTCAGACTTCAACAGTGAGGGCCCCAGACAGGGGACTGTCATTCTTCAGGCTTGACTGCCTGTTTTTTTCCTCCACATAAATCAGGTTATCAGGTAAAGAAGATAGTGGGAAAACAGCACCTGCCTAGATAACAACTCAGCTTGGAGCTGGGAGATTGCCAAACTTTGCATCTGGAGTGTGGAGAAGGGGAATGATCTTGAATCTTAATCTCTCAGCATGTCATTCCTTTATCTATGGAATACTGATGAAGCTTTACCTCAGAGAGTGTTGTGTTGATTAGCTGATGATGTGAGAGGAATCTTTGTACAGAGGCTGTTGCCCTACGGAACTGATGGGGAGAAAGGCATTTCCGTGAGTCAATCCTTGTGTAATGACAGAGTTCAAAGATAGTGTCAAGACAAGAAACTGCAACAGTTTGCCACAGGTCTGGTAGCACTTGATGCTGTTATGGCTAAACATAGCTACATTATAAGAATCTTAACTTTTAAAGTAAAAATAGATTTTTCTTCTGGTCTGAGTCTTCAGGGACCAAAACCCAGAAAAAGAACAAAAAGAACCACAGTTCATGATTTTAAATGGTTAGTGGGTTTTTTTTCTGCCCTTGTCATGGTTTTGCATTGCTTTGCTGCAGTGGAATATGAGACCAAAACTGAAGTAGGACAAAAAAAACCCCAAACCAACATCAGATGCGACTGTCATTGTTTAGCATAAGTTGGGCTAACTCTTCTTTTAATTGAATGCTTTCAATCCTGCTAACTTCAGTAGGATTCCATGGCTGTAACAAATAGCAGCATTTACCCGTGGATCCTCTAGTCTGGATAAGGTGTAATAGCAGAAGCAAGAGGAGGTATGTGAGGTAGTCAACAGTACATGGTGGGAATTCAGTATCTGAATCTAAATGTATGTGATTTAACAGAGTACCAAAAGGCCAAGGTGACAGCACTTCTTAAGTAGTATCCTTGTGTTGTGTTCTGCATGACACAGATTGATCCTACTCTGACTGAACCTTTAGTGATTCTCTTGCTTCTACCTCCTCAGAATTGCATCTCTCCAGAGCTTAGGTCATGCTCTGGACCATCCAAGAGAGCCATTTGGCCTCTCAGCTCTAGCAACAAGGTGATGAAGGAACTGGAAATGGCTCTTTTTCTTATAATGTGGCTCCATCTTCTTAGTGAAGGTCCAGACCTCTTGGGGCAGCGGCTACCTGTGGATGCCAGGGTACCATGAATGAAGGAAGGGTCGAGGGTTGTGGTGAAGCACAACATCTAAGGGAGCAGGAGCTCCAATGTGGTCATTGTGCTGAAGTCCTGGGTGAGGAGATTTCAACTTCCAGCCAGATAATTCTCTGTAGAGTGAGCAGTATAGAGGAGGGAAGAAAAAGTTCTCTCAGCCTGGAGACTGTCTCATTCCTGGTCTGGAGGGTCAAGATAGGGCATTGTGTGATGAGACTGCAGTGCTATTTTGTGTATTAGTGTCATTGAAGATTCAGATATATCAGCAATCCTCCTGAAGTAATAGGAAGATACCTTCTAGAACTAAATGAGTCAAAGCTGTTATGTACTGGAGTTTCTTGAATTCTTCAGAGCTGACTTGACTTTGAACTTTTGTAATTTACTGAGATGGTACAGCTGTGGACAAAGCCTGCCTTATAGCCTCCTTAACCTCTTGCCCCCAGGCCCTAACTGCAAAGGTGCTATTCTGAGCTCATATCTGCATATATTTGACTTGATATATAAAACAAATATGCTCTAAGATCACGCTTGTCCATGACATGAGCCAGGGCAATTCTTTTTGAAGCTGATGCAAGTTCTGTCACCTTATATCCAGAGTGGACTAAGTCTTAAAAGGCCTAAAGCTGATTTTCCTCTTTCCATGTTCTTCCTGTGACTGGTTAGAGGAATTCAAGTAGTTATTTAACAGTTCAACAGCTGGGAAACAAAAGAGTTAAGAGTGAGTTTTTGTTTATTTGCTGAAGTATCAACTGAAAGCTCCCTTCTGTCTAATATCCATTTTGCATGTTAATTTTACAGCATTTTAATCCATTTATTAAAATGTCGATTCTCTGGACATTAACTCACAACATGGAAGCCTTGTTTATATTTATTGATGCAATTTCCCTAAGAGCAGAAGAGCAACAAAAAGGTGACCTTCAGTTTAAATTTAATGCCACACAGGAATCAAGAAATCTAATACCTCTTGTTGATTCAGAGTAGTGACACATATCACTAACATATTGCATGCATACACAAATTCGAGATGCTCTTGCTTGCCTTATTATACACTTCCTATTTCTAACTTAAGAATGTGTTAGTAAGAGTATAACACAAACTGTTGATACAGTTTTAACAAGAAGAAATATAGCACAATGCATCGTAGGAGTATGGAGTGAAAGTTTTCCTGTGTGGGTTGGAGAAAGTGTTTTTTGAATTATTCGGATTTCACAGACTATATATGATTAGCCTACTTGTTGCCAATTACAGGTGGTCTAACGCTCACCTTCCCCTGTTACATGGTTTTTGTCATGACTGTCATCATCATTTAATCATTAGAGCAGTGAACAAAGAGTCAGAATTCCTGGCTGCTGAGAGTAGTTTGGGTGATTTACTGTTTTTTTTGTCCTTGGATCTGTCAGAGTTCAGTCTCTTTAATGCCTCCGTCTTTCCGTCTGAAAGCAGAAATAATCTGGAGGTTGATACATTTATGCTTAGGATTCTTTCCCCACTCTCTGCAGTAAAAGAGCAAATAAATGTAAGCATATTGTCCCATGTGAAATGCTGGTATTTGAGAATTTGTCTTTATCAGGAATTGGGCCGAACACAATAATATTGGTATGTTTTCCTTCCTGTGGGTTGAAAAGTTTCAGTGAATGCTGGTTAGGAAATGGAGGCTCAGATCTTTCTGTAGTCCCAAAGTGAATTGGTTGTATTATGTTTCCTTAACAGAAAAGGAACATTTTGATTTGAATTCAGTTTGACTTGTCTCTGTGTCACCTAAATAATTTCAGTTTGTCATGCCAACCCAGTGGGTTTCTCTAAATTGCCTAGGGTCAGGTGCGTCCCAGGGCATGCTGTGTTAGTTGCCCTGCTTTGTGCCCGTTCATGATCAACAGGAGATCTCAGGTAGCTGGGGCTGAAGGGAAAAGAAGCACAAGGCAGCGGTACTGCACTTCACAGGAGGCACCACAGCAACGGACACGTGGAAGTTGAGAAAATAATAGACACACTTATCTTGCCAGCAGGGAAACAAAGTGCCTCCTGTCACTCAGAGCAACTCTGAGGCAGGCCTGTCTGCGGCCTGCTGCCATCAGAAATGTGACAAATTCAGGTCTGCTTTTACTGAGACATTAGAAATGGCACTGCAGAGACTCAAGAGATCTAAATTAAAATTCCAGCTCTTGACACAGACTTTTGGAGTGTATGAACAAATTACCATGTGCCTCAGTTCCTATTGATTTAAAAAAAAAAAAAAAGATGATAATTTTTCTTCTCTCTGACTTTGTCTTGTATCGGAGAATTAGACTGAGGCCATTTCTCACTCAATAGATGTATTTGAACCCCAGCCCTCCGGAGGCAGCTAAGCAGTAAAAGTAGAACTAAAAATAGTAGTAAGTAGGTAAATAAGTGATTTCTAACACCTTGGAATTAATGTGGGATATTCTGATATTCATTTTATATACTAAATAAGTAAGAATTATCTGTTTATGAAGACAAGTGAATTTTTATTGAACGGTATAAAATTTACCTGAGAGACAAGCAAGTAAATAGATTTGACTGTAGACAGCTATTTTCTTCATATAATACCAATGAGGCAAGAGAAAATTTTATAACTGCATATGCTCCCAAAACAGCTCATGCACTATCCTGTCTTTAAGCCTGGTGGAAGATCAGTAAGAGGAATGATCACAAACAACCAGATTTTACTGTTGTGCTCCAATTTGTCCTTTTTCTTTCCGTAGCTCATTGCAGCATGACTTTGGATGTCAAAGGTTGAAGGCAACAAGACATACGCTGCTGTCCTGAAACTGCGTCTCTGGTTGGTAATATTGTTTCCTTAAACTTGCTTACTAAAACTGCTATTTTACAGTAGAGAATATATCTCCTTCCCAACCAATAGTCATCACTGATTTGGACTAAACAAACCTGGGTTTTCACTGGCTATCCACCTGCAAAGAGCATTTCTTAAAAAACAGTAACCTGGTTAGGCACGATGTTCAGTGTGTGAGGCAGTACAGGACGGCAAATAACCAGATGGGTGTTTTAAGTGTGGAATCCCACACTGAGTAGAGGGTTGTCGTTTCTCAGCCTGAATGACAGAGGAAAGTGAAGGGCAATGGAAACTGCAGTAACTCCACAGCTCTACAGATGTCACCAGCCTTTCACTACAACATTCCTCGGTTATGGTTGGTACCTATCTCCCTCCGGCCATTTTTTTTGTAGGCCTAGAGAAACTGTTGTTTGGGTGATGAAATACTGCGTAGTACAAATTAAGAGCTGCCAGCAATGGGCTGTGCCTGGACAGGAGATAGAAAATGGAAAATGTAAACAGTAACACAATACTTTTTCAATTACATCTTAAGCAAGCATACACCAGGAGTCAGAGAACAGTGTAAACTTCTTTTTAGATATTGCGGTCTAAATCATTATGGCATTTCCTGAGCTTTGTTTAAAATGATTTATGGAGGTTATTTGCAACATTTTGCCTTGTCCTGTAAAAATCCAAACCACATAATTTCCGTTCACATAACACCCACAGCAGGCATGCAGTGTTCTCTTGGAGCTGGGAACTTGTCTGCAAAATGGCAAGGGCAGTTCCAAAAAGGGAAGGAAAAAAAAAAAAAGTACAGAAGGGAAATGACTCCTTACATCCTTGCAGAGGATGACTTAGGTGCTAAGTCATCATTTTTGGCAAAAGGAGCCAAAGGTGTGAAGATAGGGCAAGGTGGGAGGGGAACAGAGAACAAGGAGGTGGGTTTGCTTGTTGAGGTGAGGTTTTTGGAGCATAATGTAGCCTCATTAATTAACAACTCTGTTTGAATGCTCTACAGCAACACCACAGAGATTTCAGGTTTGACTCCCAAGTGGAGCAGTTGCAGCTGCACTGGAGTGGGTGGCTCTGCTTGTCTGTGCCACTGTCCCACCACACATACCTGGTGGTACTGGGCGGCTATTACCTCCTGTAATCAGACCCCTGCTTAGGACTCTGAGCACAACTGATCTCTGTTGCATCAATGAGGAAAAGCTGTAACTGATTGCTGTTGTGTTCTTGGAAAGCATCAGATAGATTGAGGCCAGGTTTGTACTACAGTATTTGGCTAGAGTAGCTGCCAGCTGGAGGTGTGGGGAGGAAGGCACCCCAACGTAGCATGCTTTCAGAGGAACTCCCCTAGTCCTTTAGACAAGTATCTGCAAGGGGCTTTGCCAGCACAGCTATAGCTTGGCCATGGCTCTGGGAGGCAAGCCCTGGCCAAACAGACTGCACTTAGAAAATGTACACTCATCTGTCCCGGGAAAGGGTTTCGACATAGGCTTCGTTTGATCCCTACTCAAGACTCTTTTTTGAGACTGCCCCAAACAGCAGTATTTTCCCAGCTTGACATTTAAGTAAGGCACAGGGAACAGGATGGAGAGATCAGAGACTGAGATTAGGAGAGGTGCAGGTCATGGCACGGCAGGCAGTAGGGTCTGGCTGCTGGGATCCTCAGGCCAGTGGTTTGACCATGAGGTCACACTCGTGTGGGCTAGCCCACAGTAGTGCATCTAAGGGGATACAGTGCAGGCCAGTGCTTTTCTCTGGGATTTTGAGTAAATTTCTCAGAGTTGTAAGGAGAAATACTAAAAAACAACGCATGCTTTCTTCAGGATTTCCATTTTTTAAGCTTGCATCTCAAAATATATTTAAAAGCTTTGTTAGTAAATGATCCTCAAAGATGTGAAAATGCATACTAGCCCAGCTGGTAATGATACTGCAGGCACTCCACTGTTAATAAGTAACCGACATTTTTTGTATCATGCCTTTCACCTTTGGAGGCAGTGCCATACCCTAGTTTGATATACAAGGGTGTATTTCAGTGGAAGACTACCAATGCCAATGCTATTGCTATGAATTTAAGTTTGTATAATAGGAAGTAGAATCTGTCCCTAAAAGAGAGGCAGTGAAAAATTAGTATATAATTCCCCAAGTGGTAGATTTTCATATTATCTGCATTTATTCAGGATTTGGATCCTGGAGATTGAATTAATTTCAGATCTCCTACCACCTGACCCAAAACAAAAAACAGACAGCTGTGTTTGTTACTGCTTGTTAATGTATTTTTTCCAGGAAAATACAGCTTAAGCTCAGCTCTACTGAAATAGCTGGCTGTTGTTTGTGCTTTATAAAGTGCACCACTAACTGAAGAGAGAACAAGTGTCTGTCTACCCCAGGGAATGTGCAATTTAACTTCGGTGCAGTGCAAGACTGTGTCAGAAATGGGTTTGAAACAGTGTTTTAAAATCCTGTTCAATGGAAAGGAGATGAAAGACTGGAAGAGTACTGTGAGGAAGTGCTTAATTAGTTTATTGTTTGATGCAGAACAAAACACACTGTTCAAGAGAAGGGGCAATGACCCAAGAGACTGCAAATGTGCAGGCAAAATTAGAAATTATGAGAACAGAAGAAGAGTCCATTTTCTGCAGCACTGTGTGAAATAGGGACTAAAAAAATAGGCTCATTCACCATATTGACCATGACACACAACTTAATTCCTGAAAGACATCTGTTATGTAGGTTTATGTCTGATCTCAACATTTAAAGGACACTAATACCTTGAGACTCAAAGCTGAAGTACTGACAGGTTGGGTCCTGCGGCGTCAGGGGAGACTTCTTGGCCTGCCCCGCTGCTGTCAGTCCTTTTGCGATTCAGCCTTTTCTGCATGGGAGCAGCAAAGAAGTTGTCTTTTATGTTGAACTCTGAAAGTGCAAGGCAGCAGACATCCCAAATACTTTCAGTGGTTTTTCACAGAGGGCGGCAGAATGGCACAGTGACTGGAAATGGAGGTTGTTGATGAACAGCCACAAAGGCTAATTCACTGTGTTCTCTTGCAAACAGTCCAGCAAGGTGTCTTGGGACTATTCGGGACCACTGCTTTCTGAACAGGATAGTTCCTTTATGCGCAGTGGTACTTGGAGATGGTGATGGGCACATACATGTACAGGAAATTCACATATTATTCGTAGCCATCTACATATTTAAACGGCAGAAGAAAGTAAGCTTTTAATCTCTTTTATCTCAAGAAACAGAGTTCTGTTCTATTCTTTTTATGCAACTTACTAATGAATAGACAAAAAAGCTGTTATATACCTTTGTAATGTGTAGATTATGTGGTTGAGAAAGGAAGCATTATTTCGATTAGTTATGCCAATCATGAATTACAACAGTTTTAATTGAAGTAAAGGAAGATCCACATCAATATCCACTGCATTAATCAAGATGAGATGCATTGTAATGAATACTGAATGAATGATAATGAAACACCAAGAATAAAATGTCACATAGAGATATGCCTTAGCTCTTCCATGTACTAGACTGTCAGAATTAATTGAACCAGTACAGTACTTTATGGCTGGTGGTATGTTCATTGTTGTTGAAAGGAATGGACATGTAGGCACAATCTAGTCCGTTTATCAATGACTGGTTCATCTAGAACTTGTTGTAGAACTCAGCTGATGAAGTTTTCAGAATCAGTTTTCCCAGTTGCCAGTTACAGTAGCGTGGAACCATCTTCATTGTACCACAGTTCATTAGAGGTAAATGTGTGTGTCCGAGTACACATAGACAAACATTTACAAACTATATCAGTTGTTTGGAGAGAAATATATGTGTTTTTTAATGAGAAATAATTTTAAACTTGCTCACAGGCTTTGCTGTCTGGAAGAGATTATGTGCAAATGAATCTTTGATATGTCTATTATTTATTTTGAACTTCCAAGGTCATACTTTATTGTAGAGAGAGGCAGTTTCTACCTGAATGATTTGTGGTCATCTGTTGCAAGTGGGTTGGAATCTTATGTGGGATTATCCAGCAGAAATGCAATAGTAAAACCAAAGTGTTGGGGTCACAGATTTTGCCTGTAAATTAGGTTTGATCTTGGTTATCCAAAATCACAATGCAGAGCAAAGCTACTCAGTCCACAAAGGAAATTAATTCATTTGTATTATAACCAGTTTAGATGAGCTAATGTGAATTTCCAATTAAGTGATTATACCAAAAAATGAATTATGAAAAAATTGAACTTTGAATCCTGCATTGCAAATATTTAAGCCAGAAGTTTGGTTCATGCACCCACTTGGGAAACAATAATACAGGGCCTGATTTTCCCTCCATTTGCTCTGACTGTTACAGATTAATAGAATTAAGAGCCAGATTGAATAATGTGTTCTCTAATCACAGTCCATAGTCTGCTGTCCTTGCTGTGAGTTTTGTGTGTTTCACTAAAACACAGCCTGCACAAAGCAGGCATCCAGTTTGGGCTCAGAAAACTGAGAATCTGCTGCTTCCCCTGCTAGTCTGTTCCAATGGTTAGTCACTCTCACTCTTAAAAATGTGTTCCTTATTTCCCATCTGGCATCCAGATATGGGAATGTATGTCAGAATAGCTCTGCTGACTTTAATGTTCTGCTCCTGATGAGAGGAGAAACAGGCCTGAGGTCTGTTTGCTCCTGATCCTGAGTTGGAGAGCCCATTAGTGCTACAGGTCTGAGCACTTTGTGCCAGCTATTCCTGTCAGCAAGCTGGGATGTTTGTTACTGTCTTATTACTTTCTTGTGTTTTTTCCACTAAGTGAGCATTTGTTTGCTGAGTCAGCCCTTACATGCCATACTTACTCCTTTCTCCCCCCTTTCTTCCCTAGTGGAGAATCGCTGCAAAGTCCAGTGATGCATAGGATGCCATTTACATGAGCCGGGCAAGAGTTCGTGCTGCCCATACAAAAGATTTATCTACTCATAAACACACATGCACACAAAAAAATGAGCAAACCCACCCAGAATCTGTTCTCAAAAACTCCTGCTGAAAGCTGTCTATTATCCCACACCGGGGTAACCTTCCTTTTAGCCTTTTAAGGGTCGTATCTATCCTGTTACAGAGGATCAAAAAGTCAGTGCGTGTCAGATGAGGCAACTGCTGCAGTGAGAAAATTTTCATTTTATATGATCAATATAGCAATAATGATATATGAAAGTGTCTAGATAATAATTTTAAGATTTCTACTATAATATGATTTTGTGGTATCACTGCTAATCTTGTAATTACATCGCCACCTGGTGCCTGCTTGCATCATACACCAATCTGCAGAAAATGCAGCGTTTCTATGACAATTGCTGTAGCAAATGCAGTGGGATTAATGTAGAATATTGGGCTTGAAAGGTTTCTTCTAAGAGGGGCAGGATAGGCATGGTCGATACCAAAATGCCGTAGCTCAGGTGTCTGATGATTTTGGAATGTGCTGGTTGTCACAGACCTCGCTGCTGTTTGTAAATCTAGTATAACCCTGTAGTTTACTGCAGTGGTGGATCTCCTGAGGTGGTGGCTGCATCCCCTGTTAGCACTGTGCAAGTACAACATGTGTGGCAGATCAGTCTGTCGGCAGTACCTCTTTACTTTCTTCATCCCAGTGTCCAAGAAAACCGATTTTTGAATACTCTTCAAATGCAGAAGAGTTTATTTTTGTTTATTTTGCTTTGGTGTTGAAGGGAAATTGAATCAGTAGTTAAGAGCCAGTTTCTGCTTCCCTTAAAGTGAATTTGTTCTTGATCGTGAGGGAGGTCTCACAAGGTTCCAGAGCTAGGATTTACCCTTTGCTATACTGCACATATGATGAAGGAAGCAGGAGATACACCATCAGGACAGCAGATAGTAGAGTGTTGTCACTCTAGATATGCTGGACAGATCACACTTACAGATCTGATTTTATCCTGTATTTTATTTCATGGTTTAGGATCACCACCTTATAGGCTCAATACAGAAGAGAGTCTATTTCCATACCCTAACATGCCATGAAGCCTGCACCCACACCAACTTGGCTGAAGGGGTCTGTGCTGTGGTGACAACAGCTCTGTTGCCTGAGTCAAGAGAGTCCTGGAATGGCCTCTTCCTCACATCCTCTCTGCACACTGGCTTGAAGGGAATACGTTTGGACAACACCCGTACCCACCCCATGCTGTGCTGTGCTACAGAGAGTTTCACAATTGCCTTACTGTGCAGAAGGGAATAGGGAACTTGGCCACAACCACTTCCTAAGCTCCCTACACTATGTTGTGGTTTTCAAGAGCTTTTGTGTTTCGGGCCAAGCAGAAGTGCCAGCTCACCCTTCTACCCTAAAACGCGTCCTTCAGGCAGGAGAAGTGTTCCCCTGTGCCTCGCTTCCTGCTGCCACCACCACGAGTATGGGTAGCGCGAGGCTATGTGATGTCACAAGAGGAGGGTTGGTTGGTAGTAGCAGGGAAAGGTGGGGCAGCTTAAGCATGGAAGAGCAAGAAGTCCTGGAGCCCTGTGACTTTTTCTAGTGGGCTTTCTCCTGCCAGGGAACAATGAGTCAAATCAAAATGCAGAAGTAAGAAGGCTGATCAGAGCAGTGGGGGCTGGAGCAGAGGGATTAAGTTGGGGCTGATGGCAAGTTCACTGCTCAGGAGTCACCTCAGAGAGGATCTGCTCCTGAAAACAGTGCTTGATTCTTAACATCCTACATGCCTCTTTCCCTCCCAGAGTATGCTGTGGGCAAGGGGAGTAGTGACATCTACCCCCATCAGGACCTTTTCAGGATCTTTGTTGCCTGGCTGTCATACTAGCTATGGTCTGTCAACAGATGCCAGCAGACATTACTTCCAGACGTTGATTGCCATGTTCATCACGATTTCTCTTCTCTTCCCATTCCCCAACATACTCCATGTGGAGGAACTGCACTCCTGGGTCTTCCTATGCCATGTCCTGTAGGCTCACTCACATCTACGTAGGTGGTCCCCTCCAGATACTAAGCTGAGGAGGGGAGTCACACCTGGACTCAACTCTGATCATTTCTTTAGGCTTTATCCTGGGTAGAGGTTGGTGCTCAGCACTTCTTTGTTTCCTGCAGCTGTTGTTCCTCAGCGCTCTGCAAGCAGCTCTGTCCCACCTCACAGGGCCTGTGTTTAACTCAGTTTAATAACTGGAGTATATATGTAGCCAGTTAGGGCACTAAGTGAATATCCCAGACCTGAATTTCAGAGCTACTAAGTACTCGCAGATCTGATTGACTTTATTTGGAGCTGCTACGGTTCAGGAGTTTGGCCACCAGTCTTCCAATGAATAAACCAACACTCCAGCCAAACCTGAGCTTAGTGAAACCAATTGAAGGGGATTAGGCAGGTGAAGGGAATTAGGTGTATTGACACTAGATGAGAATCTGGCCCTAAGTTATCTGTAAGGCAAAGAATGGAAAACACGGAAACCTTTCACAGATACTCCATTTAATGTTTTGTAAACTTTCCTGTTATGTTGCTAGGGGAATTTTAATACATCAACGCAATTAAAATAGATCTCAGTGAGATGTTTGAAATTGAAGCCAATTCTCCCCCTGCCCTGAACTTCCTCATTGTTCCTGTTACCATTTCAGCTCTCTCCCATCTGGAAAGGACCCTCTTGCTGACCCACTTCCTGCCCCTGTAGCAATACCAGGAACTGCACAAGGAAACCTTGTTTTACTACACTTCAGACGCTGACGTTGCATTTTGCAGCTAGCCAGGCTTCATCTGGAGAGTATAGTTCTTGCATTTCCTGATGTGAGTCAGTTATGAGGAAAGTGTTTAACCTTTTTGTCAAAGGTTAAACATATAAAAGGGGAATGTGAAACTCTTGTATTCCTGTCGTTGCCACATTAAAGAGAGCAGCTTTCAAGGCTGAGCTACATCTAACTTTTCTGGGGGGTATTTCTTTCCGTATCCAAAAAGCTGCAGTTTACTGCACTTGTTGAGGAAAGTATATGTTTGAACAGGACTATATGACAAGGGTCATCCACTGTCTGTTTCCATTAGGCTTTTAATTCTTAATTGTCCTTTCTGCCCCTCTCAGTGGATTTGAAGAGGCTTGGACAGGCATTTGTATTAAGTGGGCAATTAGAATTTTTCAAAATGGTCTGTTTCTATAAAATATAAAGAACTTCAGAGGAAAATAAGTAGCAAGCATTCTTTTGCTTTCAAGCAAATTTGTCCCTACTGACACCATATTATTTTAATCCATCTTTCTTCACTGCTTGGCTGAGTATACTGTTTTCTTACCTGTAATTACCAAGACTGATGACTTAGGTATGCTATTTAGGATCACATGCCTCTTCCCCCTGACTAAATACTTAATGGCATACTCCTGGCATGATCCAGAGGACTCTGTCAGAGAGCTCATTTCGGTTTTACTGTGTGTGTTGGCTCCTTCTGTCCTTTGTGAACCAAGGACACATAGGAACACGCCTATTTTTGTTTAGAGACAATTCTACAGGTGACGTGCTGATTGTTCTGCACCAATTGCTCCACTGATAATTTGTTGATGTTTATGGCTGGGTCTGAAATAACCTGATTTGTTATCAATCAGCAATGTATATCCAATGAGCCTGTGACAGAGTCAGGTACAAGAGTCTACAGTAACCACTAACTGCAGGTTTGCCCTTGAATCTCTGTGGCGAAAGGCCTCTGTTCTAGTGGATAATTAGATTCTTCTTCCCTGGTCTGCATTCTTCTGCAGCTTTCTAGGATTGTGTCATAAGTAGGAAGCTCCACGCAGCAGTTTTGCTGGGCTGGAAATAGATAGCCTTGAAAGAGAAAAGAGGATAAACAAAAGATAAAGAATAAAAAAAAAAAAATAATTAGAAACGTCATTCCCAAGGGAGTGTTTCTGAAAATCTGTTAATTTTTCATTGGTGTGTTTGTAACTACTTCCAAAAAAATGTCACAAACTCTTAGCACAGCAGCTTGAACCTCCTCTGATGAATTGAAGGAAATTTGTTCTAAAGAAAATACATTGCATGAAGTTAACCCAAAATACTGGATCAGCCAAAACCAACACCACAGAACAGGAATTCCTTCAATTTAACAATACCATAATCTCGTTGCAGGCTGAGCAGTAACATTAGAAACTGCACATATAACACCTTCCCTTACAGTTGAAAGTTTGCAGTGATGACTTTAAAAAAAAATCCTTAACTCAATCTTAATATTCAACCTGGACACTTGATGAAGAGGATTTATGAGTTAACAAAGTCTAATCAATGTAGTGTTAAGATTCCTAAGTTTTATTCCAGGCATGTAAGTGATGTGTTATTCAAAACACACTGCAGAATAGTTCAAAGCTGACACTGTGAGTGCTTCATTGCATGAACCATGAAGGGATGCTGACTTTTCATCGCTCTGTTTTGTGCTTCAGTCACCTGTAGTTTTGTCTCCTTTTGCAAGGCAAACTTGACCTGACTGTGCTTTCCTTAATGACATTGCTTTCATTGAAAGGACAAAAGTAACCACTGTGAATCTTGCTGTCAAAAAACTAGGCAGCACCTTCCCTAGTTCAGAAACGAATGCCTTGCAAAGCTAGGGTAAAAGACCTCTGCGTGGGGACCTCCCAGGCTCAGGAATCGGTGGTGATACAATGTTATTGCAGAGATAGCGTAGACTAGCTTCATGGTCATCACCACAGCTCCTGGAGGGCAGTACCAGCTTTGACCTCCTCCATGTTTCTCTATAGAGGGACTTTGAGAAATGGGCCAGGCTGCAGATCAGTAGGATAAACAGAGACCTGTTTCCTTGGGCACACGGCAGCTCTTGCTGTTTGCCCACGACAGAAAGGATTGCTGCGTTCATGCATGCAATTCCTGCACATTGCTTCTCTGGACCTTCTGCACCTCCCTGGCCCTGGGGCTTCAATATACCAGTAATCCAGGCATAAACTGGGCTGGGATTTGTTCCATCTAACTGAATGACTGAGTTAGGAGTGCAGTAACACCAGGCACTGTACATTAATGGTTCAAGATGTCGTGAAAACCTTGTACAACATAGATTCTGTAATGTTAGCAGATCTTTCGGGCAAGGGACCAGTGAGGAGCCAGGAACAGGCTGTTTTGTCTGAGTAGGAATATTTTCTCCCTCCCTGCTCAGATCTTCCCACTGCCCAACCAGTTCCTCAGATACTGGACAAAAAAAGACAAAGAAAACTAATAAGGCGTTCCAAAGGTATTTTTCTTTTGTAAATCTCAGATTTGTAGAAACCTGGTTTGGGCATTTTGAAGATAGAAAGTTGCTAGAATAGCAATAAGTTGGGGTTTATATTAGAGAAGGGAGAGAAAGGATGGCAAAACCCAAGCCATTATTTCCTCTAGGGCAGGAGACTTCACAGGGGGACAGATGTCTGTGTGAAACGAAGTGATTACTTCTGCTGCTGTCACTCTGAACAGTGCAGGCTGTAGCACTTCACCTTTATTCAGCTTAAATAATAATTTAGCCTTTCCACATCTTCCTGTGCTTAGTTACAGACTACTAACCTGTGCGTATTAGTCAGTGATATGGACCTTTTCCCCTAGAGATATAGGACAGTTTCCAGGCCATTTCAGAAAGAAACATGAATTTGAGTTAGATTTGAAATGAGAGAACCTGGGCTTGTTTCCCAGCTCTGCCATGTACATCTTGCAGTCTTGGGCAAATCTTAGCTCTGTCTGTTCTGAGCTATTTGGGGCAGGCACTTTCTCATTTGCTATGCATATATGCAGTGTTTAGCACAAAGGGGACTCCAATCACTCATGAGTAACCAGTGAACAGATGGTAGTAAGTTGTCAGTGTGACTAGGTATTCCCATTCTGATAGCTTTTGTGGCAAATTTCATCTTTTAAAAAACCCTGCCAACAGGCCCAAACTGTAGGTGAGTAAAAGAAAAATTAAGTGAAGGGCTCCGTTTTCAAAATACCTCTTTCCTAGCTCTAAAGTAACAGGAAAGGACTTCCTACTGTAGGAACTAAGACACATTTAACATGCTGACAAATTCCTGCTGAAGCCAAATGTCAGTGCTATGCTTAGTTAAATCCATGGTAAACTTGTATTTTTGACTTCCAGAGATGGAGTAAAGAACTCTTTTGGGCCAGATATTTCCTTAATCTCTTGCTTGCATTCACTCAGATGAGCTTTTTACAATTAGGAGTTTCCCCGATTGGCAATACTTCTGCGTTGTCACAGGCAGGGATGACATAATGAACTACTCTTACGCATATTCTTGAGCTCTTCTGGGTAAAAATAGTGACCCTCAGCTTTAATCTTCAGAACTTCGCGTCTCAGTGCAGCTATTCTGATGACAAGAGTAGCAGATCGGGCTAAGGCAGGAAACAGATGTATCCTCTTATTCTTAGCATAATTTGGGGGGGGTTATTTTTTGGTTATCTGAAGCCCTAATCTCACTTTTGATCGAGTGCAGAGGAAAAGAGTAATTAGTGAAGTATTAGTGTTATTATTATTTCCTGACATTAACTCTCCTGCTACTTGTCCATCCTTTTCTCAGGCCCAGCAAAATGGTGTGTGGGTTTAACAGCTGAAGAGCATTTTTTATGGCTGGTCTCTCTCTGCACTCTGAAGTCATACTGCATTCACTCTACTGAGTTAGTAAAAAAAGGAACAACTCCTGAATGTGGCCACAGTTACGTGGGTGGTAAGTGCCTTACAACTAGCTTATGCAGGAAGGGGAACGTGTTTTATTAGTGTAGTTTTCATGACTGAAGAACTGTTTTCCAAATGCACTGTTTCATCTGCAAAGCAGATAGAAATACAGTTTATAACAACTATATTATTGTATGGCAACATACAATAACTTGTATCTATTAGTATGACTATTTGGTTCTAAAATTAATTATTCCTTTCTTTAACACTGCTCTGAATAATATAAAATTGCTATTTGGCTTAAACCATCATACTGAGGCAGCTGAGGCACAAAAAGAGATAAGCTGATTTACCAAATATCACAGCCAGGAACTGGCCCCTCATCTTCTGAAGGTGAGACCTACAAGTAAGCACAGGAGTTTCCTTCTACCTATTGCCTTCCACAAGCGTGAGTTCCTCAGCATTTCTGACGCGTCTTTACTTGCACTACTGCAAGAAGCATAGTCCTTGTGTCATTTGTTGTGCAGCGGGCTGTACAAGCACATCCTTCCCTCCTAACATCTGGTCTGGATAGATAGCCCAGGGACCATGAAGAGATGCAGAGTGGGTTTGGTTTTTTCCTTTCCCTCTTTTTTTTTCCCCCCAGCTATTACATAATAGTTTATTTTTGGCTGCTGGAGTTATCTATGGTGAAATGTTTTAGTTCCCTAAGCAGTGATGATAATACTTTGGACCACACTACAAACATTTATGTAATTTTTTTATACAAACCTGCTGTATGTGTACCTTTTTTGTTACTGTCGTCATTGTTCTCAGTATATCATAACTCTATAGCATAAGTTATGAAAAGATAGCCCTCCTGTATATTTCATTCTCTTAAGAGCCATAAATCTCAAGATATATTTTGAAGGCAGGATTTTCTAAGAAAGACAGGCTCTTATTTAAATTATCTGCATATTCAAGCAGAGATAGTAATTCAAGGGGTAATCTAGTCAATTTCCGTTAAACTCTTCTGATCTTTCTTCATCATGTTTAAATTTGCTTTCATTGTGATCAACTGCTTTTAATATACTTTGACACTTAATTTTAAACTTACAATTATAGGTTAGAATCATGGCCACTGAGGCAAATTCAGTTCAGAGGCAAGTCAGTGAAAATCTCTCTAACAGAGTGATTATAGGTGCTTGCAACATTTCTGAATTTTTACCTCCCAACACCAGGGCCAGACATACGTTACTGCTCAGCTGACAGGCTGGGGGGCTGTAGCTTACATGTGGCAAAGTGGGAAGTGCACACTTGTACAACTCTCTGTGTACAGTGGAGCAACAGCCTGCCCTGGGAGATGCTGTGACTGCCAGGGTACTTCTTTCATAGGGCAAGTGGGTATTCCTCTCTGTCAGGCATCTGGCTGAGCAGTGGTGAAACATGGAAGCTGAGGAGCAGCTGGAAATTAGCTACACACTACTGGATCACTATCATTTCTTAAACTGTTGAACAGGAAGGGAAACCACCCTCTTCCACACTTGCATGCATTTTGTTATGTTCATTGCTCAGGGACGTATTGCAGCTCATAGTTAATCTTTTCGATCTCTTCTGTCCCCATGGAAACTTTGGATAGCAGAAAATAACAGCACAATATGAATCAAGTTGCTATATTTGCTAGCACTGCCCAGCAGGTTAGTTCTTTACAGCCTCCCCATTTTTCTTCCTCTTTTCCCTCCTTTTAGCAGGAATATTGAATATGATAAAGAATGCTGATTTCACACTGAAGCTTTTAAAGGAAGCTTCTATGCTTGGTGTGTTTAAAAACAAATCTAAAATAGTTCTTAACAGAAACTGTTCAACTAATTCAAGTATTGTAGTTTAGATTACTAAACTCCATGCATCTAAACTGATTCAGGGGACCAGCCCATTGCTATAGTGTTTTGGGGATCAGAGTGTGCTGTTATGTTTTCTATAAGCTTGTAAAATTCACAGCATGCACAGTGTTTTGGGGGTGTGATAACAGGGTGGGTGATGCAAATTGGAAAGGCCTCATGTTACAACATCTTTGGTGATTAAAAGTAAAATTCTTGAAATGGGTGGAGAAAGAATTATTACAGTTCCCTGCCACCCTGAAATGATAAATGCTTGGAAAACTTCCAAATATTATTGAAGTGCCTAAAAAATAAGTATTTATTCTGCACACAAAACTGTTAGATTTTTCAGTAGCTGAATTTGATTATTCTTGTGTTGGCCTCTATTATTTGCCTGGGTATTTGTAGACAGATGGCCTCTTGTAGTGTTAATAAAAACAACCTATGTAGAGTGATTGGGCTGTGTAGTAATTGGGGAAATACTGAAGGATTAGGAAAAAAGCCTGCCAAAACCTAGTTTCTGTTTATACATATTTAATTCCTTCTTATAGTAAATTAAGCTTTTCATCTTCAGGCATCTTCAGTTACTCTGATCAAGTAAGGCTAGAGTTTGGGATACTGAGAAACTGACGCCTGCAGGACAAACTCATCTTCCTGTGATGTTTCACTGGTGTAACAAAGAAAAGTGCATTTCCGAGTTGATTTTTAGACCCCCTATACTTCTGAACCAGTGCCAGCAAATCTCTAAAATGCTATGAACTCCAGATTATGCAAGAAAAGTTGGGAAGGGACTGATCTGTGAATAGAGCTGACCAAAAGACAACTGAATTTCTGTCCCCTGACAATTTTTTCCCCACTGTGTATTGTTTCCCCAATCTACCTTTTATTTTGTACTGTAGCATCCATAGAACTTTTGTTTCTTTAAAATCTTCTTAATCACAACTATTACCCACTCTTACTTAGTAAGAATTTAAATAAGGGAAATTTAACAAAGATTTAAAACAGTTAAAACATTGTTTACAAAATAAGCATGAGCGTTTGGTGAACTTTACCAAGATGGAATGTTTTAAACTTGTTAAGAATTTATGATGTGAAAAATCCCTTGCTTTTTTGATAATGCCATCAGTTGCTTGCCCTCTTCCTTCCCTTCCCTTGGAAGAAAAATATGGCCAGCTTTCTCTGCTTTATGTTTTTAGGCCACTCTTGAATAAAGATGCAAAATTTAGCCTGTAAGTAATGAAGCATTTTGAAATATACTTGTAGATGAGTGAGTTGCAGCAGGGGGAATAGAGAAGCCTCCCCAAACTTACTGTGGCAAAGACTTTTATTTGTCTAGAACTGGGAGGGAACTGAAAGTCAGATTCTTCCTTCCTGACCACAGAGATTTGCAATTTGGCTGTTTACACCTGAGCTAATTCTCTATGCAGAGAAAGAGGCAATTTTTGGATGCTACCTTCCCAGCTGCTTGCATCAGGTGTTGCCCTGTGCCAACAAGTAGCCTGTTACCTCCATGGACAGTTAAAGAAGCCTGCAGTGGCTTGTTCAGACACAGTTGCCTCCACTGCAGGTACCTCTGCTTGGTCATCTGAATCCCACCGTGGTTGTCTGCTGTTTGATGGTGTCTCTGAACACCACAGCTCACTGACTGCATTGTATTGATGCTTATGCTGAAGCAGACGTAGTTCCCCGGCCTGAGTGGTGTTTCCCCTCTTGGCTGTTGATGCTGAGATAGAATGTATCCTGTGATGAAAGGAAAGCCTGTACAATGCAGTTCAAACTATCAAAACTGTTTGCTGAGCTGGCAGGAAATTTAATTTAGCACATGGGACTTAATGCTGCAAAGATTAAATATTCTTACTCAGATGAGAATGAAAGCCTTGTAATTGTCTTATCAACTGAAACTGTGTAGGGCTTCAAGTCACCAGGCCATAAAAGCACCGATATGCTTGTGCACATTTACAAAGGTCTTCCTAGTCCTTCCTCTTGTTCCTCTGAAAATGGTTTAGCTGAGACAGAATGACTGGCTATACTACTGGCATAACCTCACCTAGTTTGCAGTTTACCATATCACAGATACCAATTTAGCTTAATTGGTATCAAGGGAATATGAGACCATGAGACAGGCTGAGAAGTTCCCTCTTTCTTGCTTTTTCTTTATTTTTCTGTATATTCTCCAGGCTTTTGTCAAATGATTCTGTTATTTATAAGTCTGAATTAACTTTTGAAGAGTGAAACGCCTGTACTTTCCTAATGAATTGTGTTCTATCACACAAAAAAAGCATTTATTTGGTCTAACCATGAAGATTTGCTACTGATTCCTGTATCTTTACATCCCAGAGCTGTGGGCCGCAGATTATTAGATGCTGGAGAAAACCTGATGGAGAGAACTGGGAAGGCATTACTACATGCTTATCATGCTGTTATTCTGTTGTCCTTTTATTTCCTAGGCTTCTGCTGTTGGCCACTGTCACTTACAGGACAGTGGGCTAACAGGAGATTTTTGTATCATCTGTCAGGTCTCACTTCCTGAATAACACAAACACCTGCCATGGCAGCAGAGCTGTCACTATTCGCCTGGCTGAGTTCCAGTGTGAACAGTCCTACCAAACTTCTCAGATCCCAAACAGCACAGCACCGAGGTGGCAGAGCACGGTGCCTGTGATGGCAAGGCTAGCTGGCTTGGCGCCTAAATGCGGGGAGTCAGCTGGTAGACAGTTTACTCAGGCAAGGCCAACGCTAACAATGCTCATGAGACTGAAATTGCCCCTTGAGCAGAAACAGAGCTTCCACTGGCTGAGGTCCTGTCAGGGCCCTGTGACAAGTGTTGTGGGTGTATGTGCTCAGGTGCTCAAATTCCCCTCTTGCCGCTACCAAAGTGTGCTTATTTAGTAAGGTTCAGCATAACACTAATTGTATAAAAACTCATAGAGGAAGATAATATAGAATATTAACATAATATTAATCAGAGAATATGAATAATATTTTTAAGAGTATTAAGAGTAGCCATGGAATTTTGAGTTCTAGTAAGAGCTCAAACCTTTTCCAGGGTGCTTTATGAAGTTAGCCTGGCATCATTTTCCTGGCAGGAAGTTAGAGCAGCTTTTGTAGGCAAAATATAGAAAGCTGAGTGCTCTGCATTATAGTTTAGAAGATCAATAGAACACTTTGTTTAGGGACCCTGATGTTAAAAGAAGAAACCTCTTGTTTATGTGCTGCCTTGGCATATTAGCCTTGGTTGTTACTAATAAAAGTTCTTTCAGAGCACTGTGAGTGATCAGTCTTCAACAACTTTCCATAACCATCAAAAGCATTAGATTGGAAAAAAATAGACAAAAATAGCCTTTTCAAGTATGCCTTTCTGCAGGCAATGTGTCCTTGGGTATGAATTTCAGAGTGGGTAGAGAGCACACTTCTGCATGCCATGGAAATATATACTAAGTGAAAATTAAAAAAAAAAAAAGTTCCAGGGAATATTCTTAGCTTATCAGTTCTATGGGTGTATTAGCAACTTAGATGAGAATATTTTTCATGATGGAAAGTTAACTGTGCATGCTTCTGAACTGTTATTGCAAAATAAGAGGAAGGGGGAAGTTTAATAACTAACATTTTGGGTTGGGCTTTTTTCTGTGCTTTTACATATCTTTTAACAGCTGTGGGCAGGGGAGCATGGAGTGGACATGTTTCTGTTCTCAAATGGAAAAAAATAACATTCAGAAATTTTCATTGCACAACATTCAAAAAATAAGAGCATTTTTACCCAGACGAAGGAGGCCGTTTTATGAAAAAGCAGAAACCACCCAAACAGACCCAAATTTTCAAGAAATTTTTTTTAGGGTTGTTTTAATAGTCTTCATTTTCGCACTCAACCTATTGGTGTAATTAGAAAGCCACACATGTACAACTTTTAGATAATGAGAAAAATCCATTAGTAAAACAATATTTTAGAGCAAGGCCAACATTTTACAAATGCGAATGTCTACAGTTATGTTAATAAATATTTAGGTTTAGCCTCCTATAGAGGATTATATTGCTTTTTCATAATTTCTGGAGAGGTGGAAATCCCATTGAAGATGACAATAGCTGCTAATTTGAGAGTCAAATTACTTTTCTAGAAACATAAATGGATTCTGAGGTACAGATTTTCTCTCTAGACTGTGCAAATAGGCCTTCTGAAAATCCTTCCTCAAGGACTCAGACCTTTAACGTTCAAGTTCAAAGCTCAAGAGTCCACACCGCTGCTGTCTCCCCATCAGAGCTGATGTGGACTGGTGGGAAATGTTTAGCAAAAATCTAGCCTAGGCAGTGCCAGAGAGGCTGATTCCTGCAGTTTTGGGAAGTACCTCAAGACAGCAGCACAGTAGAGCCCAGATGCAGTCATATTGCCTTCAATGAACTGCTTAAATGCTGCAAGTTAAATAGCTGTGAGTGCTCTGCCAGATCAGAGGCTGACAGACAGAGCAAACAAACACCTGCCAGCTGGAGGCTTTTTCATACACAGTGGGACCCTCTGCCCCAGCTTTGTTTCTTACTTTACCATCCTGTGTCATACCACCTCTTCAATTTCCAAAGCCCCCACAGAAAGTGTCAAGTCTCTTTAGTGACTGAATTAGCTATTTGTTTGCCTTGTAGGCAGACAAGAAGGACTGTCTAATGGGACAGTCCTAATGGTTCCACAGTCCTCCTGGGAAGCTCTCCATTCCATTATTTTGGTGCCGTATAAGGGTCTTGGTTTTTATAAAGGTTACTTTTGGACACTGTGTTTCTTGCTAATTCTTGTTAATTTCAGCTGGCTGGGGCTCACATCAGCTCTCTGCCTTTCCCCACCTCCTGTGAAGAGGAAGCAAGATGATTCTTTATTTTTTTAACAACTGGTCTTCAGAGAAGAAATCCATGATTCAATCTGCGGTGCTCTGCAATGCAGTTCCCTCCTGATGCCCTCTTCCCTCCTCTCTTTGCTGTAAATTGCAAGGACTTCACCATTTAGCTTCAAGCTTCCCTTGGCATCTACCTGTACCTGTAGCAGATAGGCAATGTTTTCACATAGCTCCCTCCTGACCCAAGAGTCGTAAAAATCGTCCAAGGCAAGGAAGTCAGATGTGCAAGAGAGACCAAAAGCAGTGCCACAGTGTCAACACTAGCGAGTTATTTCCCTGTTGAAACTAACTACAATGGTGACACTGCCCAGCAGTGACCCAGAAGACCAGGCCACTGCCTTTCTGGCAAATAAGTAGTTTATTTTCCACCCTCTGTAACATAAAGGCCTTCTTTTCTTTAAGCTAATGAAACCACTCTCTGTTTACTGAGTTCAGTTGCATTTAAGCAACTTATGTGTATTATATCACAGTCAAGCTCCTTGGCATTTATATAATAATGGGAAAAAATTCAGAAGAGTAAACTCACATTTTATGACTCAGCAGACATAGTTTCTGGCTCTCACACAATCTCTTTCTGTAGCCTTGGGCAAGCTACTTAATCATTCACTGTGCCATCTGTAAAAAAACTTCCCTTTTCTGTGTCTCCTATTTTATCTATCACCTCTTTATTACAAATGTCATCCTACATATTTGTATAGCAGTTACCAGCAAAGGAACTTTGCTTCTGGTAATCCCTAGAGCATTGCTGGAATTAAGAATAAAGCAGTAATATCTGAGCTATCAAACCATACCATTTCCTTATTTCAACCTACCGTTCTTTAACATGTCCTCTGGACGTCTTCCAAGTATTGCCAAACTAGAAACTAAAGCACTAACAAGAATGTATCTCCTGTCGTGCCGTTTGGCTACAGGTTCCAGAAGCAGGGGACTTCCAATGCCGAAACGCTGAGCACAGACGCCGTGCCTGTGGGGCACGAGGCTGCAAAGGGAGAATTGGAGCCGTGAGTTGCCTGGCAGTTACTGCAAAGAGTGAAATTCTGTTTACTCACCGTAACATTCTCTGTCTCATTTTCTTCCTACCAGAATATTGTGCATGGGTGGGAGAACCCAGAAAACATGCTTTCTTGCCTCCCCATGTGTGTCATGCTTAGAGTTATTAGGGGATTTTTTTTCTTATTGGATTTGCAGCTGAGATTCTGCCTCCTGTAAGACATCTCCAGGTACAGATCAAGGAAGGGAAAGGTGAAATACTCCCTAAAGAGTTGTCTTTGGAGCCAGGGAGAGGTTACAACACAGGAGATACTTCTATACCTGTGTCATCAGTAAGCACGCTGCAATGTAACTAAAAAGTAGTTCTTCTGAAGTTCAGGCAAATCTGACAGGAGCCATATTAGTAAGTTTTGAGAGGAATGAACGCTGAAGAAGGCAATAAAAAAGAGCAAACAAATGCTAACGTTTCTTCTCAATCAGCTGCAGGTGGGCCCTGTTTTGCCACTGGTAGGCAACTGGGTGGAAATGGTCTCTTTTGGCAGTACCCAAGAGCTTTCTAAGTATTTGCGTGGCAGTAGCTCCTTGTTTGCTGCACTCTCACAAGCCCACAAGAAACATTTCTGTATCAAGACTGAGGAGATTCTTCAGCGCTGCCATGTCTCCTGCAGTGTGAAGTAGCTCTCAGAACCTCCCTATATGTGGGGTAATTCTGCTGATGAGCTAGCCCAGCATTCTGTAAAAGAGATGAGAGGATAGCACAGTCTTTCCAAAGTTCTGCTCTAGTTGGAAGGAGACTTCTATGGTCTCTTACAAAGTGCTGGATGTTTACATTTTGCTTTTCCTGACGGAAGAAATAGATCTGGCAAAGAGCCAGCAAGCTATTTCTGGAAAACTACTTTCCTAATAATTAAAAGCACCTGGGCAGACTTTCCTTGTCCAAACAGCACTGTCTAGCCAGGCCAAGCCTTTAGGGTCAGAGATTCAGACACTGAATGGCTTTAGCAGTGGCAGGAACATAGGAATTCAAGTTGGTCCTTCTTTACCTTATGCATCTTGAACGTCTGTTTGCAATCCAAGGTAGAGATGACAAGGGACTGAATGAAAGTCTGCAACCTCTAAAGTGTCAAAAGCTCCTCAAAAGCCAGACTTCCATTCAGACTTCCATACTGGCTCTGCCAGTTGTTCAGAGATGAACTTAAAAATCATGAAATCACATGTTCTTGCTCCCCGCCCCCATCCCTCCCCAACACTGCCTTCTGGGTTACAAACTGTTAGGGAGGTGGAGCTTATTCCTGTGAGCACAAGGGATCCAGTCATATTTCATTTTAAAGAAAAGCTGGAAGTCTTTCCTGCTTCTGATACAAATGCAGAAATGCAGGTCCTTCTGCAAGGGAAAAACAACTGTCATGAGGTTAGCCATCAAACTGTTAAAGATGGTGGTGCTATAGTTAAAGTGAAATCAAATCAAAGAAACTGAGATGACTATAATTATTTATAGTTGGATGGAAGCAACATCAGTCTTTGCATTGCGTTTAGGTAGCTTCTACTTCCTTACTAGCTTTACTTGGCAATAGGTATCTCTTAGAAAATATACTTGTGTCTACCTGATACTGTCTGGGGAGGGAATGGGGGCTGGCAGAGTATCCTGAGAGGAGGGTTATCTGTTGGTTAACAGCTGCCTTCCAGCTTATTCTACCAGAGCCTAGACAGGGCAGTAAAGCTTGCATGGCTAAAGCATGTTCATAGCTAGTGGGATACCAGGATGAGAAATGGCCCGTATTTGTGGATAAACAAGTTACAGAAGTAATGGCCCATGCACAGCAGTCTTCTGTGTCCAGAAAATGAGGGCTGAGGAACAAGGGGAAGGAAATTGGGCAACCTACTTGGCAACTACCCTCTAGAAAGGAATAGCACCACCGCTAACTGGGAAATTTATTTATTCTGTTTTTCTACTGCATCTATTGCTTTTCTTTTGCCTATGCATGCCTTAACCTCTACCACAGCCCATGCTTGTATGCAGTGTCTCGAACTCCAGTAAGACACACCAGAAAGGTCAGTTCCTACCAGAAAGGGATAGATTACTGCACTAAACTAAGTAGATTATTTACTTTCCTGTCTTAAATCCTGTAAATAAAAATCAAGATTCTCTCTCTTAAATCTAAGACTTGTTTAGGAAATAAAAACTTTCAATTAGCACTTCGACAGCAATCAAGATGAATCCTCATGTCTCTCAAAGACCTGGACAACCCAAAGTCTGACGATCTCTTCAGAAGGAGAACAGTAAGTAGAAGTTTGTTTGTTAATCAGAATCTCTTGGTTACTGAAATCAACATATTTCTGGTTTTAATTTTAATTTTGAATCTTCTACCTTTAAAGAAAGAACTGCTGCATGCTGGAGATAGGTACTTCCTGTAGAATCAGGACTGACTAATAGACTGGGTAAAATGGATGCTGGGACAAATACTTTTTTTTAAAAATTGGATCATATTTATCTCACCAAGCCATGTATTAATAGTAAAGGCAAGATCGAATTCTCGTGCAGAAAAAATATGCTTTGTAGAAGAGAAACATAATCAGTTTTATTCCCTAGATTAATTAATTATGCTGAATATAGGAAATGAATTAATTGTGGGAATGTTCCATTATGATTCCCTCTGATAATCACCAAGAAGCACAAGCACATTCTCCATTATCTGCTGCTTTCCTGAGCTGTAAGGATTAGAAACCTCTCAAAAGAACATACCACCTTGAAACTCCAAGACATCCACCTGCCTGGGACCCAGCCAAGTCTGGTCAAATCGTTGTGGTAGATAGGCATGGAGAGTGTTCTCATGACTATGATTTTTTCCCTGTATCCGTTGTTAAGTGACCCTCTTGGAGTGCATTAGAGCAAAGAAGCCAGTGGCTAAGAATGAAGAGTTTAGACCTAGCAGAAAGCCTCAGCACTCTCTGGTTTGTGGAAGATGACTGCACGGTCTGACAGGAACCCCATGCAATGTGTTTACGGCCACTTCTGCAGTGCTTGCAGCCACAGATTGAGTATTTACTTAGGCTGATGGTTCAGCAGCAGTGCTCCTTCAACAAGAAAAAAAACTAGTTTCAGTCTTTCCCTGCTTTTGACTTGCTGCTTTCATTTTGAAGCTCGAGAAAGTTTGATTTGTTCCCGATCAGCTGCTTCAAATCTTTATCTCCTTGCTTTGGTATCACTTGGAGGTACGAGTTCTGTTTAGGCAGTAATTTTCTGCCATGCCCTCGATATCTGTTTCCCCCTCACCCTATTCTCTTCCCATGTCCTCTCTCCATGGGCACGGTTAAGTTATTTCTTGCCCAAAAGGAGTGTTTTTACAGTGACGGTGACGTAGTTAATTTGAGTAACCGTACTGCTGTGGAACCATGTATAGTCTATACTTGAAGGGAGTTACATGCTTAGTCTCTTGACTAGCAACAGAGGTGACAGGCACAGCTCCTTAAGCAGTCACTCACGAGGCCTAAAAGAGAGAAGAAATTCAGATCACCTGCGGCAGGGAATATGGCCTGTGCAGTCATTGCCCTCTGTACTGGCTTCCTTTGGAGTTACCTTGCTCTACAGCAATTAGCAAGGAGGACAAGTATAGGAAGTAACAAACGATTGCTTGCTTTCATATCCTGCAAAGCTGTTGCAACAGCATGTAGCTGTATAGATGCACTTTGGGAAGTTCAAGATCTTTAGAAAAATGGAAGTTTTCCATTTTAAGAGAAGAGATTATTCACCCAACCTTTTTAAGCTGTCAGCTGTAATATTAACTTCAACTGTTGCTGGTGAGTACCTATTGAAGCAAGCTGAATTGAATCCATCAGTTTTTATAAGGATGTATACCTCCCACGGGATTTATTATTAGTTGTTGATGTTGCTTGCTCGCCTTTTGAACCCTTGTTTTCTTGGGGAGGCAGAAGTACTGTTCAGAACCGCCTGTTAACTGAGGGACTGAAGGTGGAAGCATTGCATGTGGAAACTGCTAATCCAAAGAGCAATCTTTGGTGCGTCATTTTTGTTCTTATGCAAGTGCATAGTATTAGAACACGGAGGAACCGCAATATCAATACTTCATTATTTGATACGTAGCTTATTATTTCATTTACAAGAGTTTAGTGAGCATAAGAACTTTTTCCAGTAGCATCAAGAAGCTGTATAATACTGACTGTTCAAGTGGTAAATAGCAGGGAGTTTTTAAAAAATAGATACTATTTTTAAAAATGTTATTGAAAAACAGAACTTGGGATTTTGGAAAAGGATGTAAGCAAGCTAGGCACTCAGTTCTCACTCAGAGTTGAAAGGCCAGCATAAGAACTTGGCCAGCTAAGCCTCAGCATGTCTTAAAAGCTGTTTAGGGCTGTGGTGTCACAGTAAATAGCAGGCTGTTGCCAAAACATCATTTCCAGTCAGACAGGACAAGTAAATGAGCAAAGATCAGAGGGCATCACCAGGCATTAGAATTGCAAGTGCAGAGATGCAAATTCAAATCTGGGGAGCTCAGCCATGCTGTGACGTGAACTGATGATTTTTTTTTTTTATGTCAGCTTTTGTTTTCTTCCAAGGCAGATGTCTTCCTAGCCTTCTTTCCATCTTGCTTTTCAAGCTCAGTTGCTAAGCGTTACTGCCAAGATGCTTGAAACCATCCCAATTCAATCGCAGTGGTATGAGCACAGTAAATAGGACCTGTTATCAACCAAGAGGAGTCTTAGGATATCTTGCTGATCTTGGTCTCTCAGTGCCGGATATGAACACTCCGGGGATTCAGTCTCACCTCTTCCTTTTTGCCTTTCTGCTTCCTGACATTTTTTGCATACCTTTGTAAAAAGTAAAGATGTTTAGCGTAAAGCAGGTATTTGTGCAGGATAATACTGGCTGTATATAAACAAGCCAGTTGTGCTCCAGACGGTTGTTTTATTGCTCAGATAACTGCTTCTCCCACTTTATTACAGTATTGCCAAATGTAGATTGCTATGAAAACAGTCCATGCTTCGGTACCATGTGTGAAATGAGTTCAAGAAGATGTATCTACATCGCTTTTAGGGGCAATCTCTGCCATGGTACAGGAATTAAATGACCCTGAAGACTCTAATCTCCTAGGATGTCCATAAATGGTCTTTTCCCGATATAGTTGATATACATCATTCTTGGAAGACTCATGCAATTTTGCATCATTTCTACACGTTATTTGTATTTCTTGAGAGAGATAAGCAAAAGACATTGAACAGCCCAGCATTCAGACTGTGCCCACCCCCCAGTTTGTGGGTGGAAAAAGCTCAATTATTTTTTCAACTTCAACACATTTGATTTTTAATATTTTCATTTGTTCCTTCTTTAATTTGGTATCCATCACTCTGGATTTGAGTCATCTGTGACTCTAGAGATGACAATCCTCTGATGTGGAAATCTCGGTGCTGTTAAAAGTATCAGTAGTTTTGCAAGTGGTGTTGCAGAACCATGCTTTTGCTGACAAGTTTCTTAAGGTTTCAGTTCTTAGAGGTGGCAGGAGGTGTTGTAGGAGATCACGGTAGATGGGACTTCAGGACAGCATGAGCTGTTCAGCCACTCCCTTTTCTACTGCCCTTGATAGAGGTTCCTAGTCATATACACACCTGCTAGTTTACACTAGACAGGTGATTTCACTCATTCACTAGAGCAGACTCAGCTATTGTAATGTTTTGTAGTATGAGTTGAGACAGGAGTTGGTGTTATTCCATTTGGATTATATGGTGTCATTTTGGGGACTTAAACAGTAATTGAAAGCACTGGAAAACATCTATGTATTTCTTTAGCAAGCAGGAAGGCAAGAACAAAAAAATAGGCGGGTGGAGAAGGGGAAATCTCTGCCAGCTACACAGGCTGCTAGCTTCTGGTGTTTGCCAGAATCCGACCAGTCACGCCTTCCGCTTGCTCCATACGCGGCCTCAGACCTCTCTCTCCTGTGTGGGACAGCTGAGCTATGGCTGTGCCTTTCGATATCCCCTGCAGAGACTGCCTATCGCAAACATCACTTTCCTCCTGCCCTTTCTGCATGTCTGAGTAAAACCGTGGTGTATATTTATTGTGCTAGAGCCCTTTGCAACCCATGACATTACTCCTGGCTGAAGCCTAGTGATTACATGGGACCTTGCATTTGTGAGACAAGCTATAGGACTATGAACCTCTTCCCTGCTCCCGTGGAAACAGAGTCCATTTGTTGCTGTGTAGAAGGTGACTTATTTAAAAGGCTTGTGTCTGTTTGAACCTGAGTCACCTAAAAAAAAAAAAAAAAAGTAAAGAAGTTGTGTTGGAAGTAGTTCAGGTGCTGCAGATGCTTTGGAGTGTGCTAGTCTGTGGGGTTTTAATGCATATTTTCCATTCAATTATTATGTAAAATATATTCTCCTGCCCACCTGCCTTCCCACGCAGAGCAGCGGATGAATGTAATAGATAGAAGGTGTTAGCCACCTCCAGAAGTCGTTTTCAGTTAATGCACTTTGAAGTCATGTTGAAAGTTGGATGAAAAAAACCCGAAAGCTTGTTTTTAATTTGTTCTCTTTCCTAGCCCCCACCACAACAAAAACTGTCTTTCTCCTCCCTATCATTCAAGACAAAATCTTCCCGAACCTGGCCTAACCAGAACTCCAGTTAACTTTCTCGTTGTTGTAAAAAGTGAAATGTTGCCTTTGAATATCCTGTCTGTTTGTGTTTTACTCTCCATCTGAAAGATGGCTCTGCCAGCAGCTCAGTACACCTTTAATTCCTTGTGAGGAACATAAGAAAAATAATTTTTAAAAAAAGGAAAAAAAAAAAGCGTACTGTTTAGGAGTTAAAATACTACACCGCAGTCCCCAGCCAGTACCTCCTGCAGCTACAGGCTGTGGAGAGCTTGTACCAGCAGAAACCAGGTTAGAGCCACATCGACCATCTGAAACCTTTCTAAATCACTTCTAATCAATAGGACCATCCCTGGGTGCAGTATTTAGCCACTTTCTGCTTTTCCACCAAAGCTGCTGCTGAGGCTAGTGTAGCGTTTGCTGTAAATTCTTTAATTTCTGCCTGCAGGTTGACACCCCAGGAAGGTTCTCAGCACTCATGAAGACGTTCATCTCGATAATCTTCCTACGAGTGCAACATCTTTCCCATGGACTGCTCTGCTTTCAAGGAGGATTTCTAATTTAATGTCCAGTATTTGATATGTCCCTCATAAGCTCAGGCAAAAAGACTGAACTGGGTGCTGTGATCTTACATTTGAACTAAGAACATACAAACCAAAACACATCTGTAACAATTTATGTTTCTTTTGTTACTACTTTTGTCCATATGTTTAAAAAAAAAAAATCCCTTCCACGATCAAGAACTTTAGTCCGTCTCTTCAATTTGAAAGTAATTTTAAAAGAACTAGAACTGCATTTGTTCCTGGGACAACACCGTACATTGTGTTTGTGTACAAATCCGTTTACTCTCCCCTTATTCCTCTGTTACAATGTAAAAGGGACTTGCGGCCCAGCTTTGAGTTGTTCTCAAGAGACTCATCCGAGCTCAGTGGTACGTGGAAACCTGAAGGACCCTTTTGGGGTCAGAAGAAGTAGTGTAAATAAGTTAGAGAAATGTCAACCAGAAAGAGTACTTTGGGCTTACATAGCTTCAGGGCGCTGAGCAGTGACAGGCAGGACAGAAGTCCCTATGCCATGTAGGTGCCATCTTGTTTGAATCTAAGGACTTGCAACGGCACAGCACTTACTGGCGCTCGGTCTGAAATCGTAATAGTGCTTCCTCTCTTGCGCATGACAATAGTAACGTATACTTTCTTTGCCATTTTACCTGTCTTACTGAAATAGCAAGCTAATGCCAGCAGTCTCATTTCTGGCTATGTGCTTATAGAGTACTTTGTCCAGTGAGGGTCTGTTTTGGACATTGCTACTGTAAGCAACTAAGAAATGCCCTACTTGGTCAGACCAGTGATGAATCCACCCAACCAGTATCCTGTTTCCCGCAGCAACATTAGGAGATTCTGTTGAAGAGCAAACAAACCTGACTGATATCTGAGGTCTGTTCCCAGCATCCACCGTCATCAATTAGGGATGTTACAGACTCACCTCTGCCTTTTTTCTGTTTATGGACATGTTGTCCATGAATTTGTCTGCCCTGTTTTTTGTACTGTTTGCCTTTAAAACCTGCTCTTGACTACACATTCCGTAAGTTCAGCCTGCTCTGTAAGAAAGCGCTATATTCTATCTGTTAAACAAATCTCTTATTAGCGTTAGTGATCCCTATTTCTAGGTGGGATTCAGTGAACAAGTCTTTAATTTATTTTATTTCCAGGTAGCTGCCTTCTCTCTCAGCTTTTTAAGTCTCCCCAGGTAAGACAGCTGCACCATCGTCCACGTAATTTTAACTGCCCTTCTCGGACTTGCTCTCGGTCCATTGTGTTCCTTGCAATGCTGAGAGCAATGGTGTGTGTTAGTCAGGATGTGGGTGCACCTGGGTTTTATGCATGGGCGAAATGATGCGCTCTGCATTGTTCTCAACACCCTTCCTGATGATGCTCAGCAATGTGATGCCTCTTTCAGCTGACACTGCACATTGAGCTGATGAATGAAATAGTGAAGAACTAAGGAGAATATGCTATTGTGATCAAGGCTGGCTGTGCTATGCAGTTAAATATAGCCATAATGGTTTTATATATATATTTTAAAAGAAGTTGTATTTAATTGCCAGTATCAGTGAAAGACAAATATTATCAGTCAGGGCAACTGCTCCAAACTGGACAGCTTTGGGTCGCTATATTTTTGCAGTCTCTCTCTCTGCCCAGAGAATAAGTAGTGTGCCTTACCGTGTAAACTAGAGCACCCATATATAATATGCCTGCACGTTCTTCCTGGATTTGTGTGTGAGAGCCCAAGGTGACTTTTAAACTTGGGTCTCTTGTTCAAAAACTTGATTATAAGGATGTGGAAACACTTCTTTCTGACACTTCTTTTTGAAGAGGTTTTATGACTCAGATGCACAAATTAACTTTCAGATGAAGGTATAGTAGAAGCTTTAGCCCAGGAGCAACACCTACCCAGTTTTATAATCCTGTCACACATACAGCTTTAATAAAAGCCTGTAGAATAAACAAAACTTACCTATAGAAACACCTAGGCAACAGCAGTTGTAATTCAGACTATTTCCAGCAGATTAGTAACACACCGTGAAGAGCCTGTGGCCTGAAATGCAACCTTGAGCCTCTTAATTCCTAGGAAATTATTTGTGTTGTGATGGTTATTGCTGCTGAACCATTAACACCTGGAAGACTTTAAAAAATTTGGCTTTTAAATTCTCTTTTCCATTTTCAGCACGTGAAGTGTCCGATTCTAGCATGAATCACAGCTCATTGCTATCCAGTTCTTCCCTGAGGTCTGCATGGCTAAGCAGTCAACCATAGCATGCTATAAAAAGCAGAGGCATTGATCCAAAGAAGCAATCAGGTTATACATGTGATTCTTTTTCCACAGAGCTCTCAAAATCTAATCAGAAAAGCTTTTTTGGAAGGTTCCTCACAGAATTTTAAACAACCTGGAGGAGACAAACATTTAATCAGAATTTGTACATACAAAAAAAAAGTTTGATTGCTACCAGTTGGGATTTTTTTCCCCAATTAATCAAGCGGAAATTGCACTTCTGTTTTATGTTACAAAATAATCACACTTTTTGGTGCCCTATGTTTCTTGACACATTTTTTTTTTTTACTTTTTGTGGCCATCTTCAGCGTGTCTGAGCCTATTCAAATGTCTGTGAATCTTGGTAGATTACTGTTTTGGTGCAGACAGAGCTGTGTCCCTGATAGCATACTTCCCGCACCCAAGAAATGTCTCGGGGATGGAGTTAGTCCTTTCCTTGGTGTCCAGTAACAGTCTGTGAGAGATGTACTCTAAACCAGTAACAAACCTCCTATGTTCTCTTCGTGCCAGTTTAACTGACTGCGTATAAATCCTACCGATGATTGGCAGTAGTTATGCTTATAATTGAAAATATGCATTAAGGTAACTTCATACTACAGTCCTAGAAATACTCTGCTTAGATACCTTCACAAGCAAGTTTAATGCAGTCCTCTACTATTTTGGATGCTCCAGAAATGAGCCTGTCTCTCAACACTTCATAGACCTCCTGGTTCAGGTACTTGACAATGAGCAGTTGTGAGGACTCAGCCACAAGTGTTAGATAAGAAAGTAATCAGTTAATCAATCACAGATGCCATGTAGCTTGTGTGTGAAAAGCCCCACCAGTTATACCAGATCCAGGCAGACACGGTATATGGTGCAGGAAGTTTAGCTTCCTCTAATCGTGATCTAGCTGCCTAGTTGCTCTCTGGGGCAAGAGATTGACACAGCCTAAGAAGCACAATGCCCCTTGCTTCTGAGTCGGGTTAGGTGGCCCATTAAGGAAAGAAGAATGAGTGAACTTGAGGGTCAAGAGACTTATAGAGTCCGGGGTTGGCAACATCGATTTGAGGATACTTATAACTGAACAGGTCAGAATCCCACTTCTTGCTGTTTCAGTGCATTTGGTTTTTTAGAATTATTTTCTCTCAGGGCTGGCTGCAATTACTGCTTAAATCAGTGGAGAGATTCCCAGTAACTTTCAGGGGTAACTGGATTAATTACTAGGCTGTTGTACTGGAAAGGCATGCAATTAAAAAAGCCATGTTGTTCTCACCAAGTTGGAGCCAAAGATGACCAAGTATGATAGCTCAAGTGCAGCTGTGCAGCGTGGCCCTGATCAGCCACCATGAAGGCAGCTGATTGCATTTTAGATGCAAGTGAAACCTGGCCTGGCCAGAAGCTGCAGTTTGGCAACTTAGACCCATCGGGGCTCTGGCCAGGCACTGGGAGCTGCAACAAAGAATTCCTTTTAAGAGCCGGAGCTGTAATTTCCACGTGGTGGGGGATGATCTGCAGAAGTTATCTCAGCGTAACAACTTCACTGCAGCCAGTGAGACTTCTGGCAGGTGTGTAGCTTGCCAGGAGTCTATAGCTGCAAAAGAATCATCAGGTGCTTTGCACTGAATAGAAAGTGTGGGAAAGGTGGGTTTATTAAAATGGGGTTTGTATAGTGTTTATTTCCTTGTTTGAATACTCCCTAACATTTTTTAAGTGCTTTTCCTAAGTAATTATATATTTCCTACAAATCTTCCTGATATGAAGGGATGCCCCCCCCCCCCCCTCCCCGTTTATCTAACTCCAGCTGTAAGTCTCAGCCTCCCAAACACTGAGATATGTGCATGCCCTTACAGAATTATAAAAGTTTGGGTTGGAAGGGACCTTCAAAGATCGTCTAACCCAACCCCCTGCAACGAGCAGGGACATCTCCAGCTAGATCAGGTTGCTCAGAGCCCCGTCCAACCTGACCTCTGATGTTCCCAGGGGTGGGGCATCTACCACATCTCGGGGCAACCTGCGCCGGTGTCTCACCACCCTCATCATAGAACATTTCTTCCTTACATCTCATCTGAATCTACCCTCTGTCGGTTTAAAACCATCACCCCTTGTCCTGTTGTTACAGGCCCTGCCAAAAAGCCTGTCCTCTTCCTTCTTGTAACTTCAGCTACTGGGAGGTGCCATAAGGTCTCCCTGGAGCCTCCTCTTCTGCAGGCTGAACCACCCCAATGCCCTTATTCTTGTGAGTCTTCCCACGAACTCCTGTGGAAATAGTTGCTTCCATAATGTCAGGCATGTGCTCTGAGGGCTTGGGGAAGACAGGGAAATTACAAACATGTAGGCTCAAAACTTTTGAGAAAATGAAGACTGCCAGTGTTCCCATAATTAAAGATCCGCGCTGTAAACGGGCCCTCTCTCCTTTTGCCTCATCCAGAGGTGAAACAGTGCATTAAGGCTGGGAAGTAAGTTAAGGTTATCAGAGTGGTTGCGTTCGGTGATGGCAGGGATAGCACGTGCCCTGACCAGCGCCTGGCGAGGGACCGGGCCCCGGGGGCCGGCCTGGGGGCGACAGCGGCGCCGTAAGCGGAGCCACTCGCTGCGGCAAGGCCGCGGCCCCCGCGCCGGGCTCGGCAGCCCCTCGGAGCCGCCCGGGCCGCCGCAGCGCTGCCCCTCCCGTCCCCGGCGGCAGGGCCCGCGAGGCCGCGGCCGGCGGCGTTTTACCGCGGCCTGCCCCGAGCTCTGTCCCGAGGCCGGGCCGGGCGGCACGGTCCGCCGGGCCGTTCCCCCGCGGGTGCGCGGGGCGCTGTCGGGGGGAGCCGCTCCCCGGCCCGGCGAGGGGAGGCGGGGAAGCGCCAGCCGCAGCCCCCCCCGCCCGCTGCGAGGCGGCCGTTTCAGCCCCGGGCGGGGGAGCGCCGGCGGACGGTGACGGCCCCGGCCACCCGCCCCATGCGGGCCCTGCCCCGCGGCCGCCTTTCCAGGCAGGCGGCGCTAGGGGCAGCGGCGGGGCAGCGGCGGGAGGGCGCGGCGGCGCCGCCTGCGGGGGCGGTGCAGGGGTGGGACGCCGGGCGGTGCGGGGCGCGCGGCCCGGCCATGTCTCCGCGGGAGGCGGCGTCGGGCTGAGCGGCCGTGCGCGCGGCGGGGAGCGCTCTCCGCCACCATGAGGCGGCTGCCGCTGCCGCTGCCCCTGCCCTGCCTGCTGCCGCCGCTGCTGCTGCTGCTGCCGCCGGCCGAGGTGAGACCGCGGGGCCGGGGCGGGCGCGGCGGCGGGGTGCCTTGGGGCGGCCACCGCACCTGCCCCCGCTGGGAGCCGCTTCGCTCCGTGGCGGGGCAGGTGCGCGCCGCGGCTCGGGCTTTGTCCTGCGGCGGCTGCGCCGGTGCCGCCCGGGAAGGGAGGGGGAGGCGGGGGGGCTGCGGCCGGCGCGGCGGCGGCGGCGGCGCTCACCTGGGGCGGGCTCCCCGCGGCCTCCCGCGCCGCTCCCCGCCCGCCCGCCCGCAGCGTGGGGGGCGCCGCCGGCCGTGGGGGGCGGCCCGTGGCGCGGCTGGTGGCCCCGTGCGGGCGCCAGGCTGCCCCGGGCGGAGCGGCACGGCGCCTTCCCGGTGGCGGAGCGCAGTGCCGCCCGCGCCGTGTCGCTGCTGTTTAATCGGTAACTCGTTCTGTGCCCGTCGGCCGCGCCGCTGGCGCGTATCAGCCGCCGGGTCGCCCCTTCGGGAGCGGCGTGGAGCGTCTACGGAAAGATCGGTCTGCGGCGCGGGGGGTGCGGCGCCGGCGGCGCTGGGCCGCGGGGCAGCGGGAGGCCTCCGCCGGGGCGGCGGGGCTGCAGGGTGGTGTTCCAGGAACACCTCTCAGTGATGTAAATGAAAGTCGTTTGCCAGGTGACTCACTCGTCGCAGGCTGGCACAGACTTTCACCCCGCGCTTCTCCGGGCTGATAGCTACCTGGCGTTCCCCTAGGAACGCGTTACGGCTGCTGTGAACTCTCATGGTTTGGGGCGTGCTGAACTTTTGCTTCCAGGTGTACCTGCCTGGTGTCTGCCTCAGTGCTTTCTGCAGAAGTGTGAACATGTGTTGGTATGGACCACGATGCTCAGTAATCTGCAGTGAGGGCTCTGCCTGGCCTGTGTTTCCATCCTACCCTGAGAGCTGCAGAGCAGAACTATACCACTGGTCTAGATTTTTAACTGTTTTTTCCTTATCTTACACCAGCACCAGCTTGCAGTTAGAGCCAGTGGCTACTGTAAACCTTTGCTTCCTCCTCCTTTTGTGTCTCCTTCAGTTTGGGGTACCTTGGAGTGTTTAGACATTCCACCTCTGCTGTTGTACCAAGCCTGGGTTTGAAAAAATCTTCTGAGTAAGGGCTAAGACTGACTTGGGAATCAAAGTATTCCAGCATTTTGGAAGAGCTATGGATAGGCCTGCATTGTCCTTGGCTGTAGCCTTGCAGGCTTCCCCAGGCAAGAGGAGCTTTGTGTGGGCATATAGCTGGTGTTTGCTTTCCCTTGAAGCAGAGCAGCCTTTGTGCGAAGATTTGCCAGCCATGATTGCTATGGTTTGTAGTTTTTCTTCTCAAGCATGAAATAAAATCTTGTGACATAATGATCTACTTGTCTTCTTAAGTCTGGCTCTTAATTGGTGTCTAGTGTGATTAATAATAATAATAATAATGAAATGGTTCCTCTCCTCAATCACATGTAGTTACATGCATGCATTCATCACCTTTGGGCCCATCTGTGCACCCCACTGACATCCTGTGGGACCCTCAAGTAGGTCCTGTCATCCCCTGACAGTTTCAGAGTTCCCGTCAATATGCTACAGGATGTGGGTCAGATCTGCAGATTTTGGTGTGGCTCATAATTTTCTGTGGAAGCTTCCCAGCTCATGGTGTCATGATCTGAAAGTTCAGAAGACTACAGTTTTTGACAGTCTCAGTTGTGACTTTTATCCCTGTGAATGTGAAGGCCAGTGCAAGGAAGTCGGTGTTCACCAGACCTCTTAACTTGTGCTGATCAGCACCTTTGAACATCGGGAGCACTTGCTTGATCTAGAGGGAGGTGGGGGAAGAGGCCCCTTGAAGGACTGGAATGTAAACCAAGTCCTAGCTGCTGGTGTGAGTCTGCAAATTGTTAATTTGAACAGTCGCTCTCATTTGAAATCACTAAATTTCAGCCACTTATGGCAGGTAGGGAGGTATAACTCGTGTGAGAAAACTTGTATGTTTATATGGCCCATTACTGCCAGCAATAAGGACGCAGAATAAAGCCTTGCTTGGAGCTATTGCTTGCTCAGAGCACAATGGTCTTGTTGGCTCTTGCAAGTAGTGTTCACAGGGTCTTGCACTCTAAAATTCAGGATGGTTTCTTATAGGGGAACAGTTTTGCTGTTTATGGTGGGTTCTTTGCACAGGTTGAGGGAGATGTCAGACTTGGCCAGCGTTGTTTGTGGTGTGGCATGTGTGCAGGTACGGGGACATGGCATGGGACTACCTGGTAAGGTGTTTAGCTGGTAGAAGAAGATGACAGCAGCTGGCAAGACTGTCAGGCACATGGCATGAGCTGGACTTTGTGCATTGCCAGCAAGAACTATTGCCCCTTGTCTACAGTCTCCGTGCTGGGTCACGAGAGGAAAGTCGGCGAGTCTGGTAGGCGTGGCTCTTGGCAGGATCCGCTCTCCACGTTGCCGCTCAGATGTCTGTGGGGTTGGTAAGGGGACGGTGCGCTTAACACGGACAGCATTGTCGCCTGAATGCATCCAAGGGCTAGGAAGCATCTTGAGCTGTGGAATGGCTGTGTCATGGCAGCTCCTGGGCGGTGTGACAGGCATATGATCTTTCTGTGGCATCTTTCAGTCAAGGATAAGCATCTTCCTTATTTTTAATGAATTACAACATAGTGGGCAAGGCTGGGGTTGTTAAAAAAAAAAAACACCTTGCGGTGTGTTTCTTATGGGAGCTAGTGACCTGAGAATGAGAGTGTCATATTAGTGATGCAACAACATAACATCTACTACTCAAGAACAATGGATTTTTAAGCTTCAGTGTGCATGTTTTGGTGCTTACAGTTCTAAATGCCTTTTATGTGGACCTAATAACTTGTTCTTACAGTTTATTCCACGCACAGAACTCCTACTGATACTGCGTGAGTCGATTATATAGGATTATGGCTGAGGAATATCTAGCTGAGGAGTTTAAATGAAGCACCATCATACCTAATGTGGGCTTGCAGTGTTTGTATGTTGCATGTTGGTTAATTTCTGCTATATATTGATCACTGCTAATCATCATCCTGTTGAGTCTTTTCTTGTATGATGCTCTAAATTTTAGTTTGTGAAATTATTCAGGATAATATTCAGCGTATGAAAGAAAAAAGTTAAAAGTAAGTTTTGCAAAAATATTTTGCAAGTACTTTGTGACGTAGGTCTATATATAGCTCGTTTAGTGCTTTTAAAAAGAATAAAGCTTGAGAAATGTGAGGCTGCCTTGCTGCTACTGTAAACACCCTTTGTGTATTTTGTGACCTTTAATGATTGCCTTTAGAAACACAGGTATGGGCATCATTCATCTCGAGACCCGAGCAGGCCTGGATGTATGCAGCATAGGCCAGAAAGGGCAGCTGTGGCTGTGAGGTGAGTTTGCTTGTGTTGGTGGAGCTTAGAAATACAATTCTCATATGTTGGGACAAACTATTTTCTGTGGTGACTGACGGCTGACACTGAAATGCAAAGGCTTTAATTTCTGTTTAAAACTGCAACAGGTTAATTTCACATACCTCTCTATGTTCATTACATGCACACCTTCTGTCATACTCAACAGATGCTTTGTTTTCGGTGTGGCATGGCTGCGTGTAGCGCTTAGCTGTGCAGGCTGACTGCACCTTGTAGCACACTCAAATGGTTTCCAGTACTTTGATTTTAGTCTGCAGCCAGCAACACACAACAAAGTATCTTCTTCTGTGTGTTTGAGATCAGAATTTAGGCCCACAGTGGAAATCTCTGTGCAAACAGCGACACTATTATTAGCACTTCCTCAGTTATGTGAGCTACATGCAAGTCTTTGTTGAGGATTTTCATGCATGTAAATTTTTTTGATTGGAGTTTCTAAATATGAGAGAGAGAAATCGCTACTGTATGAAAATCTTTGGTTGTTTATTGTATAGGGTGTCGTCCAGATAATTTTAATTTGCACATTTCCTTCTTCCTGCTCGAATTACAGTGTGTCATAGAGTGGGTGTTTCAACAATATTAGAGAGTGGTTGGGGACTGGGCATTTGATGTTTGTAGGTATGAAGCCTGTCTCATGTCACTTATTTGGGTATTTTGCTTGCTTGAAGGAAGATCCGCAACAGGAGCAAATGAGAGAAAAGCTATTAGAACAGTCAGTGACTGCACATCTGGGTTAGCCTGATGTGATTGCTTGTAGTTAGACTCCAGAATTTGAATGTAAATAGTACCTTGAACATGATTGAAGGTGTCGCTGGAAGTGTAGGAGGAGCTAACTGAATTTTCTCTAGCAGCTTACTGCTATGCAGAAAGGGGAAGGTGAAAGAGAACCTTGCCTTAAATGGAGCCGTCAGTAGGAAATTAACTTTCTGCAGGGGATGACTCTGCAGAGCAGGACTTTTAATTGTGGGGGAAAAAGACAGCTAAGCGGAGGTGAGCATGTGCTAGTACGAAATGTTAGAAAGCAACATGTCAGGGGAGGAAAGGGCAATCGGGCATGTGCAGGAAGAGAAGAACAAAACAGATGCACTGCTCTGGAAGTCTGCACTAAGGCTTTTCTCTTAAGTGCTTTCCAGCTGTTCCCAAATGTATCTGCACATAAACAGGCCTCCTGGGGCTATTAATCCAGAATTCCAGGAGAAAATCCAGGATTAAGTGGGAAAGGTATTTCTGTAATCCAGTAAACAATGGACACGTACATGTGGTCCGACCAGAGCTGGACTGATATACTTGTGGCCTCATTCAGTTATCTGCTGTGCCATTCATGGGCATTCAGTGGAAAAGGCAGGGCAACACAGGGCAATGTCCGTATCTTCCCATAAATGTTGTTGGTATTCGGCACATCACTGAATGTTACTAAGGTTGTTTTCCTACCATCACCAGGAAATTGGAAGAATCCCTTGGTATTAGAAACCATGCAGTCCAGCCATCACTTTTTTCTCTCTGTGATGTATCTGAGACACCTAGGGCCACATGTGAAAGACTCTTTCTCCACCTGTAGAAATGTAATGGGAGAAAAGGAATCTGTGCTGTTAACTGCGTCTCGGAATAGAGGAAATTGCACCTTCAGCTACAAATGGAGGAAGGAACGATGTCATCTGCTGTGGTACTGGGCCTGTGGGGACTGTAACTGATCGTGGCTTTATGTGGTGCTTCAAACCCAGCTGGTACGTGTGGGCAAGAGGACTAAGGCCTGTGTTTGATGTAAGGCCCATTGGGAGGAGAAAGGGTCACTGGAAGGATTACCTCTGAGCTCTCCTAGCTGAGCCTAGAAATCCCTTTGTCTCCAGCACTGCACATCTGCTTGTTCTTGGTTTCCTTTTCCTATTTGTCTTGTGCCTCCCACTTGTTTGGTATGCTTCTGACCTTCCTCATTGTTTAGTACAATTCTAGCCCAACTGAGTAAGTGCAATACCTAGTATGTCATTGGTGACTTCCTAATGCATGCAGAGGTTTTTGTTGTGTACTGCATCTGGAGTTCTACTTTCGGCTTTAGACTATGGGGATTTTTAAATGTTGAGTTGGGTGCTTTGTTTATTGGAAAGACTTAATGGTTTTTTGGTTGATTGGTTTGGCTTTGTGGTGTGCAGGAGAATGGCATCTACATGCTGTAGTACTGTTTTCCGTTTACGGTGCAACATATGGGCCAGTGATTCAGTATAAAGAACAATTTGTGGGAACTTCATCCCTATTTCCCCCATTGAAGGTAAGAAATTTCTGCTCCTGAGACTACGAAAGCATTGAGTAAAGACTTCAACATCAGGCCTGGAGCTTTTTTGTAAACTACGGTCTGGCTGTTGTAGCCTGGTAGGCAGGTACAGTCTCTCAGCGTATCTGTGTTGGAGGCTCTGGGTGTTTGGGAAAGGGTAAGAGTGACGTCTGGTCCTGGCCTTGTGCGTGGGTCTGTGCTGAGCCTGAAGGTGCTGGAGCCCCCTCTCCTCTCACCATCCAGTGAGAGGAGGGACTTAAAGAACTTGGAAGCTTTTCCTTGTTAGAATTTTATAGTTTGTATCTAAAACACAGCCGGCTCTGCGATGAGGTGCATTCTTAGATTAATTCTTTACTTCTTTTTTGATATTTGGCAATATTTTGATAGGGTTTTTTTGTCTGCCAGCTCGCAAGGAATGGGGTTGAACCAAGCCTGGATGGGCGTGCTCCCTAAGGAGGGGTGATTTGTGTGGGCCGGCTTTGTAGAAGCCCAGCCTGTCCCTGATCACCGGGGGATTGTAGCTTGGCATGTTCTGATGGGTTTACACGCGTGTTTGAAAGCCTCTGCTTTTACTAGTTCTGTGGGATTTTTTTTTTTTTTTGTTTAATGGAGGCTATCAAGATGAATTATTTGCGGGTTTAGGACGTCTTGGTAAGTGGCTGGTAAGACAGGGGACTCCACACACTTCTGTGAAGGCTGCCAGGCAAAGGTTGTGACATTATGTGTCTTGCTTCGCCGATGGTTCCTCTCTGCAGTGGGAGATGGCCCTGGAGGGTGTTTCTCAGTAGAATGCCAGTGACTTTTGTTTCTACATTCCCCATCATGGTGGAGCTTAGACTGGGCTTTCTTTCATTATTTCCTCTTGTGCACTTGGGTTCGACGAAGAGCGTTTTTAATGTTTCCGTATTTGTTTTCTTACCTACGCACCTGAACATGTCACTGCTGGCAAGTCTGTTTCTACATACCTGCTTTTGAGTCCTCATTTTCAAATTACGATTTCTGCCAGCTCTGACCATGGAAATAAGGAGAGCGCCATGCGAAGGGCAGTGGGTGCCAGCCGGAGGGTTGGCTTGGGAGAGCTGTATTGCCTCACGAGACGGAGGATGCTGCGAAGGATGGGGCACCAGGCCGTGGCCAGAGAAGGCTGTGGCTTCGTTTTGGGATAGGCCAGCCTACATATGCAGCAAAACATGGAACCTTCTGTGATGCTACAGACTGTGAAAGCTTCCCGCTGCCTCCTGCTAGTGCTTGTTGTGCCTGCAGTGTCACTAGTCCCTGTAGATAAATGGAGGTTGCTTCTTTTTGCTACCTGTCCTCCCCAGGGTTTCCTTGTGCCCAAAGCAGCTCAGCCAAGTGATTCCCAGAGCATTCCCTTGAAACTTTGAACTTAATTTTGCAATAGGTATCATGATACAGAGGGGCAAAGGGAGAAATGGAGAGAGTTCGTTTAATTAGCTTCATCTGGCCACAGCCTGTATCAGCTCAAGGCCAGATGAGCACCTGTTAGATGCTATCTGACTTGCTCTGCTGCTTGTCTTTGTGCAAGACGGCCTGTGCGTTTGGAAGTGGAAGGGGCAGGGAGGATGCTGGTGGGAGCTGGTGTCCAGCTGAAAATAGAAGAGGCTTCCACCACTAGCAACATCTAGAAAAAAGAATAGTCCCAGTTGAAAAGGGGACCAGTTTTCTGTGCTGGCAGGGATTTGGGGCAAGTGACCTCTCTCTGAGACCAAGATGTAGCTTTGGCTGAGAAAGAGAAGGCTTTCCACTGTTAACCTGGGGGTTGCAGGTGAAAGAAACGTGTTAGTAGTTTTACCATAGCAGAAAGTAGCAATGTGGAACCATCAAAAGAGATTAGGTCACCCTTGCCAATGGTTTTATTACAATATTAGGAATACCATGGACTCAGTGTACTTTTTAAACATTAAAATGTGACTTGTTAGGAAAACCAGTCTGAAGGGAAAAAGTGGGTGCCTGTATCTGGCATCAAATTTACCTATGCAAAATTGTATTATATTAATAAGGGAGTTCAGGGGTTTCTTCTTTTTGTGGTCATGCTTAGTTGTTTTCTCTGATTCTGGAGGAACTTTATATGCTTATAAATGCCTTAAACCGGGGGAGGGAGATGAATGGTGATAAGTTGGTAGGGTCCTTTTAGTCATCAGATTTTGTTTTCTTTAATTATTTTTCTCCAGCGAAAGTAGGTACAGGACTTCTAATGTCGTCTTGATGCTGCACATATTATAAACACCCATTTATAATCAGATTTGGATTTGGGGAATGGATAGCTCATGGCTTTCCTGCTATATGAATTATGCTTTCTAAATTCTGGTGTTCTTTCAGTCTCCTTGCAGGATCAGCCACTTCTTCTAACAGCTTGGAGTTCAATACCAATACAAACATACTTACCTGGTCAATTCCAGTGCAATTTTTTTTTTTTTTCTTTCAGAGTGGGTTGTGCCTGGTTAACAGGTCTTTGATGGTTTCACCTTCTATGCATTTACACTTTTTTTTTTTTTTTTGTAAAGGAGAAATACAAGAGCGTAGCCACAGTTTCCTTCCCACGTTTTTTGTAAATGTGTATCTTCAACAAAACTGAAAAAAAAAAAGGGGGGGGTAGGCAGGCAGAGAGGGGCAAAAAAATCAAAGTTCTTTCTTTGGGGAAGTCCATTATCTTTGGTTCAGTTTGCATAATTTTTTGAGGGGAATTCACCTCTAGGGTCTAGTTTCGTGCAGCTGGGTACCAGGGAGAAATAAGCAGGGCAGATTTGAGGTCAGGGTCTAGCCTTTTTAGCTGGCACACTGTGGATGCCACAGACACAGCCCTGGTATTTTAAACTCGGTTTCCAATAGCTGTTATATCTGCCAGCTGAAGAAAGGAGACAGACATATTCTGACATGAGATAAAGGGGCAGTATTAATATCTGCCAAATAAAAATACTTACTTTGTCTTTTTTCAGTATCTCTCTGCAGTTCAAAATCATATTTCTGCAAATATTTCTGAGACAGAAGAAAAAAAGGGAAGATTTTTTGTGAAAGTTTGTTTTGCCTCTTTTTCTTGAAGTGACTAACAGCCCAGCCAGTTATTTCTTTGAAGTTTGTACTAGTTTTATGACTTTTCTTAGAACCAACTGAAATAAAAGTTTATTAGTTCTATTAAATTGAGTGTGTTCACTTGAATGTTCAATGATAAATTAAATGTATTACTGCATCCACATTAAAATTATTGAAATTACCTCTAACTACAGGCAAGACATTGGTAGATATTAGTATTGTGAATTTGTTAGCGGAAATTCATTTTTAAGACTTAATTATGGGAAGGGACAAGGCTGTAAGACCTGGAATTAGATCTGTTGGCCCTTTGTCCTTTAATCTCCATAACAATGCAGGTAATTGTATGTATATAATAAATCTCAACAGTACTCTCCTTTGTCCCTGTTAAAGGGAAGAAAACTTTCATTTCTGTGTAACTTAGCAAGGACTTGCATTTGGAGATGTTAAAATTTGTGGGAGATAGTTATAGACAAAAAAGCTAGCCAGCGTAAGCAAATAAAAAAAAAATAATTGTGTTGAATCCACTCAGAAACTGGTATCTCTTCCAGCTTAACAGTTACAGATGAAATACTGTTGTCAGGTGTTGAGCTGTTTCTTCATAAGGCAAGACATTAATGGCCAATGTCCTCCAGCACCATGTCAGTGCATTTTAATCTTCTTGTCTCTTCCTCCAGCTGTAATGATTTTTCATTATTGCTGAGAAGTAGTTGATCTAAAATATGTGCATTTGAGACTATGTAATTAAAGTGTGGTTGCTTCAGTGCCTTTATTGTGAGTGTGTGCCCCATTCCTCTGTGACATTGTAATTTCTGATCTCTGCTATACACTCGTATTAAAAGTTCCACGTTTAAGAAGATAACAATCAGCTCTCTGTATTCATGGAATTGAAAGCTTAAAATGTGTGGCAAAAAGCAGCGATATCCTTAACTAACTTTATAATTGCGCAACCTGCTTTAAAAAAAATATATCCCCTCAACCAGGTGTTATATGTGCTTGATAATTAAAGCATATAATCAGTTTATTGTACTTCATATTAAGCTAATTTTATTTTTCTTTCTTGTCTGCAATGTTTTGGAAAGTACTGGCACTGCTAGTGAATGTCTGTGTGCTGACTGCTAGCCAGCAGCAAGTCTTTGCAGGTGGAAGCAGTATCTGGAACAGTCTTTAGTGGTATTAATTTCCAAATACTACAAGACAGACCTACAGTATGTGGTTTAACTGGTGTTTATTTAACTATTGTCTTCTGACTCAGTTTTTATGCTTTTAAATGTATCTGTTCAACCATTTCCTGGTTCAGTGTGAAGCATAACGCTGCAGGAGGAGCGAGCAGGAGGCCAGAGCTGCTAATTATTTACTGCAAAGCGTACTTCTCCCACTTCTCCATCCCAGCGACCTCCTGGTAATGGACCCCAGTTCCCTATATGGTAAAATTGGTTAGGACTTCATGGAAGAGATGCAAATAAATAGTTCTTTTCTAAATTTCTGAAAGTTTAAACAGCTTATAAAAAAAAAAATAAAGCACAACAATTTTCCTTTTCATTCACTTGCAGTGTTACTTGATTTGCAGGAACGGACTGCTGTTTCTGTAGCAGCAGTTCTTGGTGATTCACGGAGCAGCCCCTGTGCCACCCTATCAAACCCAGTGCTGGCTTGCTGTGCTGTTATCAGGCAGAAGGTCATTTATTATGATAACCTTCTACTGTGCCCCGTAGGTTATGCTTACATGCAGAATTCTGTGCAGTGCATTTGTGGTTTGACTTGTAAGCAGTGTGTGCAGTGAATCCTCCTGTGCCTCAGTTTAAGGCTATTTATGACAACTGACACAATAGTTCATTTTTATTTATTTTCCAGCTCCTCTTCAAGGTAAGAAGAATAATAAGTTGTAATGCCCATCTATGCCAAAGACCAGTTGCTGCAGACTGTGTGAGTCCCCTGCACTCCCGTTCCTGCAAATTGGCTACCCTAGCTGCTTCTGTTCTCTTCTGAATAATTTAAAAAAAAAAAAAAAAAAAAGGGTAGATGAGTAAGAAAACTGATGTCTCGTGTGCAGACATTTATTCAGATTCATTGCTACGTGTGGTATTTGTCACTGCTGTTTTAAGTTTGCATCAAAGTTCATTCCAGCTATGTTAATCTGAGATTTGCAGTGGAAACTGGTCAGCTGAACATTTTATCTTCTCCTGTAGAAATGTGTGGAAAAGATAGGAGCTAAGATACTGCAAAACTTCAGTTCCCCTTTTGAACACAGGCCTCTTACTTTGTGCTGTCCTGAAGCTGGACGTTTGCTGCTCCACCTTCCAGGAAGTCTCTAGGACTTCTGAAATCCTGCTAGAGTTTTGAAGGTAACGTCAATGACTGCAAAGTTTTAGGACCTGCAGTAAGCTGTGCTGTCAAGATTTGTTGGAGGGCACCAGAGCTGGTCACCTGCTGCTCCTCATATCTTCTCTCCACATTTTCTTCCCCCTTGTTGCACCAGTTGTATTTTGTGACCTGGAGGTTGTAAATATCATGGGACGTTGTGCATTTGTATATGGCTAATACTAAGCAATCTTGATCGGGGTTAGGACCTCTGGCGATGACTTCAAAAAAGAAATCTTTCTTAATTGCCAGGTGCATGTAGGAAGTCAGCATAGTGCCGCACCACATCTGTATCCACTAGGATTTGCTTCTGCTCACAAACTGTGTTAAAAATGAGAGCTGGATGGGAAAAAAGCTTCCCTCGCACAACTTCCTGTATTTTGTGAATACAGTATTCCTTTTTGGCCATGAATGGGTTATAAATCAGACAAACGCTGGGTTGTGGGGTCTTGTCCCTTTCTTCTCTAAGTGAATTGGTTAATTCTTGGTCGATCTGTAGATAGGAAAGGCATTCCTTACATCAGGCACAGATGGGGGAAGGGTTTCTTGTGCTGTGAGACAGACATTCACCTCTAGACACAGGGTAGCCTGTGGTAAACCACCCAAGTGCTGGGGGAAAAAGGGGTAGGAGTGTGACTGAGGCAGTACAAAACCTTGGCAGGCATTTAGTGGGACAGCAAATTTTATCCTGGATGCTCAGTGTGTCACAGAGCAAGTCCTGAGTTGTGAAACAGCTATTCAAAGCAAGCAGGAGCAGCAAGGGGGATTGGGGTGGTAGGAAGCAAACGTTGCCTCCGACCCTGTGAAGGGATGGTGCATGGCTGTGCAGATCCTGTTGAGAAATCAAGGCTAGAGGTAATTGAAATGGTTATATTGAAATGGTGCAAAAATCAGTGCGCTAGTAATGGCTACCGTCAGGCTGTTCAAACTGTGTGTATTGTGCATAACTGAAACAAATGTGATTGTTGCCTTTGGGCAGCAAATACTTCTTTTAGCTGAGGAGGAAAACCCTTAGTTTGTTTCTGGATGTCCCATAGTGCAGTGACTGGTCTTGTGGGCAGTCTGTGGTTTGTATGCATTGGGTGGCGTTTGAAGGACTCTAATTTGAAATGTTCCTATCGCTGCTTTAATGCACTGAAGGGAGCTAAACAAGAACCATGTGTGGGTGCAGCTGAGGAGGACATGGAAAAGCAAGAGTATGAGAGGCTCATTGAGTTCAGGGTGTAAGCACTTTCATCATGTTCAAACTAAAAGCAAAGATGGAAGTTTCTGAAGAAAAGGAGGTAGGTTGTTGAGGGAGGTGATGAATAAACACGGGGCGTACATGAGAGGCAAGAACGCTGCAGCCTGTGTAAGTTATCAGTGCTATCGGCTGTTACAGCAGTGCCCAGGTACGTGCTGTTGTATTACACAGAGCTGAACTGTGCTCATCTCTGAAATAATACTGACCAGTCTGCTGTCTCCTTTTTAATTAGATCCTGTTGAGATGAGACATCCCTTCCTGAAACGAGAGGAAGGTAGGATTCAACCCCCCCACCCACAAACCTTCGCACGCTTGACAGCTGTGATGACACTATCCCCTGTAATTTGGATACTGCTTAGAAGTGATAGAAGACATTTCTAGACAGTTAGTGTTGGACTTGCAGGCTCTTGCTACGTGAGGTTGCCAGCTGCACGCTGCTTACAATAAGGTGATGATAATTGTTGTCTGCCGATGGTCAAAACTATGATCATCTGAGAGCTTAAGTAGGAGTGAGCCTCTGATTCATCTGCTGCACTACGCAGTAGCAGAGTCTCCAGTCTCTACAGTTACCGCTGTTGAGGGGGGGATGTGATAGGTATTACTGTTTGCTTATATATGTATACATCAGGGTATTACTCACCCTCCCTAGCTAAGAGTGGGGTTAACTTGCTTGTTGTTGTGGAAATGCATAGGGAAGGCAGTCTGTGTTCTGAGATGGCTGAATGTGTGTTATTTTAAGCATGCACATGTGCAAACGCAGTCTGTATTTAGGAAACATTTCTATGGCTGCAAAATTAGTCTCTGAAAAGCTAGGAAGTGTTGGAATTGAAGCTGCCCATTTGACTTTAATCTTACCCTTTCCTAAGGCTGGAGGCAGGGCCCAGAGTGTGCACTCTTCTCCCCTCTTGCCGTGTTTAGCTGCCTTTGTTCCGTGCCAGCCCCTTCATCACGGGTGCTGCTGGGGAAGCTTCAGCTTGCCTGGATGCATTTTGCAATTAAGACGGATGATGTACCTGTGCAGCTCCCCCTGTTACAGCCTTGCCAAGAAGTGTGTTCCCCCCGCTTTCGTTTTGGAGCGGTTTTCAAGCTGAGGGGAGAGTGCCCAGCTGGGTTGCGGGCACATGGCAGCGGAGCGGGTGCCTGGTAGGGTGACCCACTGGGTGCCCTGCTGACCTGGATCCTGTAGCATGGGATGAACTTCCTGGCTTGACCTTGGACCTAGCTCATCGCTGCAGATACGGCTGGTGATCCTAACCCTGGATACCACTCCCTGCAGGGCCTGGCACACTTGTGTGTGATGGCAGTGCACTGCTGACTGGCAGAGCCTCCGCTTCCTGCTGTGCTGTCCTCCTCAGCTCCCTCCTCCCCTTTCCCTGCCTTCCCGTGCACCTTCCTGACATGTGTCTTCTGGTTACTTCACCTAATTTTTCCCTGTTCTTCCTCAGTCTGCCTCTCCTTCCATGTATAGGATGATTAGGGTTGCTTACAGAGCATCTTCCAGTGCTTGGTTTAGCTTTAGGCAGTGTTTATTCCCCTCTGTGCCAGTTCTGGAAAGGCTTCAGTAGGCACAAGTCAGTCAGGACTTTTTGGATATCCCAGGTGTTTCTGATGTAAGTTTGTTCTTCCCAGTGATAGCAAGGGCTACCTTAGTGAAGGGAGCTCTAAGAGGGTTGGGGAAGGTAATTTCTTGCTGGACCATAAGAAGGAGAAACGTCACTGTGGTGTTTAGTAATGGTGCAGCAATGTGTTTTCCCTCTCTTCTCATTTTCTCAAATGTTTTGAAGCCTTTTGGCTGCAACATTTCATAATTAAGTGCATATAATTAGCCAGATGCTGGCATGTAGTCTTAAAAATTTCCCTCCAAGTTGAAGCACTTGGGGTAAGTTGTGAGCAAACGAAAAAGGGTCTTCTGTTAGGAAACCCTGGGCAAGGTCACATTACACCCTCTGCTATTACCATTCAAACTTCTCATTTAACTAGTTACCTTTGACTTCAGAGCATCTGCGCCTTCCTCCCTTTCATACAAAACTACTCTTCCTGCTTCTTCCTCTTGTCTCGCTGTAGGCATTTGTCCCCAGCTGAGCTTTGTGGGTTTGGATGCACAGTGTGCATGGGCGTCCTCAGTTACAGCAGTCGCTGTGGCGATGCTTTGGCGAGATCTCTGAGCGTACCTGGCGGGGACTGCCCCTGCAGAGCTGTGCCACAGCCTGGTGTTGCAACCTTTCCTCCCTGAATTCCCTTCCGTGGGCCGAAGAATCCTGTTAGAACTTACAAGTAGGTGAAAGTCCTACCCATCCTGTAAAATCTTTGAGTTTTGTTAAGGCAAGTAAGGATGTTGTTTCTCACGGCAGTCTACTTCTTTCTAAATTGAATGTATCCAGTTTACTGAAGTCTTCTCCGTATCTTTGTAGGTGCAATGTCAGTCATTTTGATTGTAAATACTTCCCTAATGGCCCCATCTTTTATACTGTTCCCTGTTAATATATTATTGTAGAAACTTGGCTGTTTCCATATTTTATAAGTCTTATTTCTAAAATTCAGTCCTGTTCTTTACACCTTTATCTCTCCCCCTTTGCTTTTCAGCCTACACCTCGAGTCAAATTTTAGGTATGTGGGTGGAATGTGTTTTAGTAATGTGGGGGAAACGGATAGTTTCATGCCGTGATGATGGGGAGGAGTAATGCCTGTGTAGTATAGTGACAAAACAGTGAGTGTGGCAGGACTTGGATTGTAATTGTACATGGTATATGGAGCAGCTTCCACCCAAATTTTCTGTCACACTTGTCTTTGTTTGTGCATGTACGTGTCACAGAATAGTTTGTTTTAATTTGTATTTATTTAGTTTGCCTAGGAGGAGGAAGGTGTTTTAATTGAAAGTAAAAATTCCTGTGGACCATATGCTTCACTTTTCAGTCAGCTCTAATTAAAATTCTTGTTCCTCCCTGATTTTGAGTGGTTTCCCCTCTGTGCGTGTGAGAACTTATGTGGGAGATCCCTGTTGTCATTATCATGCCATAGTCCCGTTTTCCTTCTGTGTTGATCAGACATGTTACCAAAGACTGTGATTACAAACACATTCTTTATACGGAAAGAGTTTATGGTAGGTTAAATATTACCTCTGTGAGTTCTTTGGTGAGTATTTCAGAACGATAAGACTGAGCCCCCCCACTCCCGAGACGGCTTCTGTTCATAAATATGGAGAAGTAGGGATGAGGGTGGGAAGTAACACAATGAACTGATGACACACAGCGTGGACTTCCTGAATCTCAGTGCTGCTATCTCATTCCAAGAGGACCCTGCTCTTATTTTTTCTTTCTGCCAGAAAGTCATGTTTGATGCTAGGCAGCTTTTGTATACGGTAATAATACTTTTAGTAGCATTACCCAGTTCAAGTATATACATGTGCATATATGTTTCTGTGTAACTGTGTATACTCACATACATGTATGTATTTGTGAATGTGTATCAGGATAGAAGAAACGAGGCTTTGGTGAGAAATAATTTATTTTAGTATTTAGTTTTATGTGTTTAGGATCGAGTGTTGTTTGAAAGAGGCTAAAGGAAAAGGAACTGTGTGTTGAGATAAGCAGTAGAAGAATTAAAAGAGGAAAAAAAAGCCAAAACAGACAGACATGTGCTTGGCTTAAGTGATGTCCAGTCTTACTGTGATATTTTCCAAGCACTGTTATTTTCCTTTTTTATTAAGATTATAAACAGTTGATTTTTGTTGTCCACAAAATAACAAAAAAGAACGACAATATTAATACATTTAACTGTTCCCAAAATATGCATTTGAGTGCATAGTTTTATACATCTTTTGTGTTTAAAGAGGAGCCTTGTTATAGCAAGTTTTAGCTTCTATGACTGATTAAGGAACCATTAGCTTGACAAATAACCATGTGATTAATTGCAGGGGAAAAAAAATGGTGACTGAATAGAGAAGTACTTTACTGCTTTCACCTTTAGAAGGAATTTTGTCAATAGAACATGCCAGTGTTATTTCAGTGGCTCTTTGGTTTCTGCTAAATCAATCTGGGCAGGATGTCTTTTCACCGGCATCTTGTGTACCCACATCTTTGCAACTGGTGGAAAAATTAAGGGCTTCTTCCGGCCCCAACATCACTGGTGTTGATGTGGCTGCCTGGCAAAACAGGGCTGGGGAGCTGGTGGGGACATTGTAGTGGTGTATATTTGCAAGCGTGGGCTTGACGTGGGTGTTAATGAGCTCAGCAGTCCCTTGCTAGGCTGGCACGTATCCAGTCCAGATCATTCTCTGGTGTCACGTTGATGCGTTGCAAATACATCTGAGGGGGGAGGATGGAAGGATGGGATGAGTTGCCTGGGATTCAGCACCAGCACTGAAGGTTTTCCTTGCCAGAATGGAGCCTGGTAGCTCCCTTTCCATCCAGCCCATCCGATGGGGAATTTGGGTTTCTCTAATACCCAGGCTCTGCTTGTTTGGGTCCCAGAGGCTACAGCGGGTTACGTGTGGGCTCAACAAGGTGTCATGTGCATTCAGGCAGGCTCCAGGAAACTGTTTCTGAAGCTTTTGGTCACGTATGTCTGTCTGCTTTGTTATCTGGATGATAGCGCTGTGAACTTCCCAGTGCAAGCAAATGGCTCCTGAAGAAAAGAGGGAATTAAAAAGCCCTTGATGGGTTTTATGCTTGCAATCAAGAATGTATTTTCTTGTGAAAATACAGTCTATGGAAACTTATGTCACAGTTTGCTATGACATGGTAGAAAATAACTTGCCTCGTACTGATAGAGCCCCAAGGGGTTGGTTGCAAAGTCTGAATGTCTCCAGGTATGTAAATAATGTCAATATTACCTTATCACGGTCTAGTTGTATGTTGCCTTCAAATAGGAAAAATACATAATGCTGCTTATTTAATTTTTTTTTCTTCTCAGAAGGTATGTGCCAAGAAGCAGTGTAATGAGGAATAAGTTCAGTTGTAACTGTAGGGATTATTTTTTTTTTGTTAGCAGAATTGCTTGTGAGTGAGCAATGGAGTTAGTGACCTACAGGGTTTACAAAATGTGGGAATCTGCCTCTCTAGCCAGCACTATAAATAAATGAGAAAGGCTTTTGAAAGACTTTTTGTCGGTTCAATATACATTATTTTGTTTCAGCAATTCTCCTTTGCTTCACAAACTGTTCTGTATGTGCCGCTATTTATAAACTGGGGTGGAGGAAGATTCTCTGGGAGTGGGTGATTCACGGATACAAAATAGGGCCGTAAACAATGTTAACACTGTGGCATAATCTGATAAAATCAGGAACTTGGCCGCAGAGCGCAGCACTGCTCCTGGCTGGGGCTGTTGTGCGGCAGCTTCCCCCTGCCCGCTGACCTCCCCTGCCCCGCCAGAAGCGCCTGGCACCGGGCTGCGCGGGGCTAACCTGAGGGCAGAGCCGTGGCTCAGCCTTCTGCCGGGGGCTGCCGTGCCAGACCCCTCTGAGGAGCCGCGGTGGTCCGGCAGGGGGGCTCCGGGGGGCTCCGGGCAGCGTCCCCTCTGCGCCCGGGCCAGGGCCGGCTGCGGGGGCCGTGTTCGCGGCTGGAGGGGGATGAACGTTCGCTGCCGCAGGTGGGGGCTGGGGTGGTGGCGTTCCCTCCCGGGGCTCCTTTTGTGGCCTCTGGCAGAGGAAACGGGACGGAGGGTGTAGCAAAACCTGCCGGAGCTTGCCTGCGACTGTGCTGGGGGACAGAGGGCAGAGCAGGCCCGGGCCGCTCCGGGTACTGCCCGTGTCCTTCCGGCAGGGGTAGCCTAGCTGCCTCCGGAGTATGTGCCGCCTCACGCTGAATAAAACACTGACAAAGTCCAGGACTATTCACTGAAAGCAGAGAAGACAGAAGGATTATGAAGAGGAGGGACATAATCATTACCGCTTCTGTGCGGCGGTACTGGGAGGTGTTACTGGAGCTGAGCTCTGGGGCGCAGCACCCGCCACGTGCCTGTACGTTGTCGCCAAGGCTGCTGCAGCCTGCCGAAAGGACGCGATTTGTGAAGGTTACCCAAGTACTACGTTGCAGAGCTCGTCCTTTCACTCGGGACTCGTAAGCAGGCTAGTGTGTCTACATAGCCATGGTATGTCCAGCAAATAATAATTCAGTGAGTCATGTAGGAGAGGAGTGTGTGGAGAGATGAAGGAAGAGACTGTGGCAGGGGAGTTTAAGATGAAATTTGCCTGTGCTGGTGGGTGGGGATCCCAAAGTGCTTCCTGCTCAGGAGTCCGTTAGAACAAATTTCAGAAATGTACTTCTGAGTATTCAATCCACAACGGAGATGAAAAGCACATAGAGTTAAAAAAAAAAACCAAAAAAAAACCAAACCAAAAATAAGGCAAGCCCAACCAAATAAAAATACACAGACAAAAGTGTGCACCCATCATAGGCAGGAAAATCCTTTCTGTTGCTTTCTTCTATTATGGGAGGGGTCATTGTTTCTTTTTCTAGTAAAAGAATCCTTTTTTTAAAATGTCTGTGGGAAAGGAGAATACTCTGAATTGAGTCTTTGAGATGTTGTATTACAGAGAGTCACAGAAAATGTACTATGCAAATGACTATCTGCCTTATTAAATGCCTCAATAGAGCTCATTGTCTCAATATTGCTATTATTGGAGATGGATGGACACTACGTGATTTTACCATCAAGCTGAAAAATTTCAATGTTACAGTCTCATTGCAAGGGTAATAATAGTGCACTGACTTAAAGGAGAGAATTAAATTAAGGGGACTGAAAGGTCCATTGCTCTGTCCGTTTTAGTTTGTCTTTTGTAGACTGTGCATCATTTTAGGGGTCACAACAGTGGGGTTTGTGCTTCGTGGTCTTGGCATCTTTTTTTGCTAATAGAAAGAAGCCCTTTAAGGGGACAAATCTTTAGGCACCTGCTGTGATTTTGCTTGATCGCAGTTGTAGGGATGCCAGTGTTGTTGGGTGGCAGCAATACTGGCATCTTTCTCAGGTGGGTGCTGACCCTGTACCAGCTTGGTGTCCTCGTGGAGGGGTACCTCTTCCTTTGCTACCTGATGTCAGGAGCTCATCACAGTACTGCTCTTCTCTGTTAGCCGGCTTCTTACCTGTGGGACTGCTCTTGGAACTTCCCCTGAGCTGTCCCTAGAGCCTCACATACTGCCTAGGGCAAAATTTAAATCCTGAGAGCTGCTGCAGTCAGCATCTGTCTAATGTAAAAATCTGTGCATCGACATAGTCTCCCTTAAACCTGCTTTTGAGGTCTTGCTTTGGATGTGGTGGGTTGTATTACAAACAGCAAGAATACTTTCAGAGGTCAGATGCTTGAAATTACAGTTAACTGGTGTTTTGTGGTGTCTGTTGAGTTTTTTGTTTGGGTTGGGGTTTGTTTGTAATCCAGCATATCAAGCAGATGTGACAGGAACTTTGGCTATGACATTATTAGAGTGGATGATCAGCAATGCCTGATTTTATTTTTTTTGAGGTGTTTTGGTTTTTTTATTTTTCTCTGGGCATTGCTTGATTGTGTTTTATTTGGTTGTCTTACAGACTGGGAATTTTCAGATAAAACTGGCTCAGGGACTGTGCATTGCTGTCACTGTGGCCCCGTGGTGCTAGTAAGGATCCATCATCGAGTTTTCAGCTGGGATTGGGCTACACTGCTGTTGTGCGTGGGAGGATGCATCTCGCCTGAGCAGTTCTGGTTCTTCTAAACCTGCTGCCTGTTTGCTTCATTTGCTTCTTGGTGGGGAGGGTTTCTGTCTCTCTTTTATTGTTTGGTTAATATGTGTGAAAGGTAATGAGTAACTAGAAGAAGCACAGGCAAATTGGAAAACAGTAACCTTACTCGGTGTTTACATTTCTTCCTTGACTTTTCAGTTGTGGAGGGGATGAGGAGAGCCTATTACTCATTAACAGCCCCCCACATTTCCCCCACGTAACCAGCTGCCCCCCACCTTACTCCTTGAAAGTAGCACCTGTCATGCAGTACTCTCTAATATGAATTAATAACCAGGGATTGCTATGAGTACGTACCACATGAACCACAAAGAAGCTCTCGTCATACCAAACACAGAGAAATAAGATTATTCTGAATCTGGAGGCTTTGTTTTGTATGCTTCATTGTTCTCCTAATTCTGCAGCCTTTTCATGTGTCACCAACACTTGCTTCCAAGGGCAGCCCAGCTGACCTTATGGCAAACAACCCTGATGTAAATGCCAGTGAGAATCCACTCGGCTAAAATCACAACTCTATGGTGTAAACTTAGGCAATGCCCTATCGTTTCCCGTCCCCTCACCAGTGTTCATGTGGGGTTACTTCTCCTTCATTTCACCGGAGCTGCCTGCACGCACAGAGCTCTGCAGTCGTATAACTGCCTAAATCTGCTTCTTAGGTTTTTAAATATTAAGGAAATCTTAAATGTTAAGGTACATGTTTTCCTTACAAATCTTTATGAAATAAAACCTAAACTGCAGAGTAAGGCATACTGTGCTCTTAGCGTGTCATTCAGCTTGGGGTATGTGCTCTAGCTTTCAGTATTGCTTATGAACATTTAGTAAACTTTTCTTCCTTTCAGATACATGAATAGAGAACATCCGAGTGTATATTTCACTTTTTCACTTCAGTTTTCCACCCTGGTCTGGAGAGGTTAGTTTAATTACAAGTGTGCATATAGAAAAAGGAACGAAGGTGTAGGTGACTGTTGTAACTGTAGCCTTCATGTTTTCATGGAAGTTTTGGATCCATCCCAGAACAGTTACAGATTCTAGGGGTTAAAAATTGCCACATGGTGTAGTCTGTTGGGAGATCTTCTGGGGAAAGTTTAAGCAGTAACTTAGCCTAGATTTCTCTAGCACCTCATCCAGAAAACGTTATGAAGTCATGAAGCAGCGGCTCTTCTCATTTTATATTTTTTATGATACTTTTCTACTGCTGTGACCTGTAACATGATGATTACTGGAAGTTTTTTAAAAAACAAAAACCACCCCAAAACAAGTACGTCCTTCTCCTGGAGCTTCTGGCAGCACTGTGACCAAGTCAGTGTCACGTTTGCTCTGTGTATTTAGTTGTATCGCGTGTGTCAAGGTCAAAATGGAGAAGACAGAAGTACTGTAGAGAACAGTAAGATACATCTGTAAACCCAAAAGTCTTTGTAGATTATCAGGAATAAGCACAGTACCTGAAAATATTCTTAACTGATTAAAATAAGAAGGAAAAAACAAAAGTAAATAGTAGTGCAACTTCTAAGCTAAAATTATTCTGAGTTCAGTGAAAGGAGGGCCAGCTTGTATTTTCCCTCTATCAATAGAGAGAACTTAAGAATATGCTAGAAAAAAGATTACAGTAGCATGATTTGTCTGGCGTGTGCAGCCACAGAAATTCTGCTGCTCCTCTACTGCTCACCAGAAGGGCTCAGTGTACAAGGTGGTGTATTGCTTTGCACTGAACTTTGTGTAATCTTTAGATGCATATGTGGTGTTTTGTGTTGCTCTAATATATTCTGTGATTATACATAATAAGGTTCTATTATATGCAAGAATCGCACTTAAAACTGGTTCTGCCATTGAATTTTTTTTTTAACATCGTGGCTTTTATGCAGCCTCTCTTTTTCTTGTGTGACTTCTTTGTATTTTTAAATTTTAAAATTTAAATTTTAAATTTAAAACTTTATTGAAATGATAGGGAAGATATTCTTAGTAAATGACTTAAGAAAGCCTGTTATGCATTTTTGGCTGTGTACAGTGCAATTACCATTTCATAAAATGGCTCACACAGCTGTGAAGAGCTCCAGGGTCATTATTTCTCCTGCCCTCTTTTTCTGACTCCCTCATTTGTCTCAGGAGGGCTTTAGTCGTTCACTGTGTCCCTCCTCTTAGAATTTATATTTTATTTTCAGCATCACCACCTACCCTGGGTGAAATTTCCTCCCTTTCCTAATGGAAGACTAAAGGTCTGGTTATGTAGTGAAGTGAACCCTTACGTCTTTTGGTTGTTGATGATGGGAAGTGGAATTGCAGGCTGTGACCACTCAGCTCTTCTGACATCTCCCTTGCCTGTTCCCTTTCTATGTTAAAGGAAATGAGATTTTTACTTTTTTTTTTTTTTCCCCTGAGTCTAGTTTTGCATTTCTACATATGGCTTAATCATCTTTTTTTGCAAAACTGGGTTGTCCTTAATTCTTAAGCATGGTCCACTGAATCTTGGTAACTTTCTGGTGTCTCCTTGCCAAAGAAGCAGTAGTCTGGAAGTGACCTCTAAAGCAGGGGAAGGTAGGTTATCCCACTTTGTCATTCCTACATTTTGGACCCTCCATGTGCACCCCAAACTGTGAATTCCTTGCTGAGCACTTGCTGGATCATGAAATGTTTCTGTGTAGCAAATGCTAATTCACTTTCAAAAATATGTTGTGGGAAATAGAATTAATGTTTTCCTCTGAAGGAAAGGGGGAAATCCTTTGCAAATGCCCACTACCTGAAAGACCCTACGGTATTACTGGTTACGTTGGAAGGACAATGGGCAGGAGCCATTTTTGCCAGATGTGAGCACGGTTTTCAGCAGAACGCTGCCCCAGTTTATTCTTCTAGGTGTTACTGAAGTGCAGATACATACAATTTGCATGAAGAGGCAAAATAAAGGGTGCTAAATTTCCTCCTGCTTTCTTCAAGCTCTTCTGTTTTGAGCTGCTGTATTTGTCTTCTCTGCTAATATTATTGTGCAGAGGAAGGAGGACAGTTTATTTAAAAAAAGTATTTCATGGCAGTTAATTTGTGCAGTATTTATAGCAATTAGTTGAAGAACACATGGTACCATTTCTGTTGTGAATAAAAACTGTACTAAGTTCTACTAAGGAGTAGTGGAGTTTATCTAATGAAATATTTTGCATCATGTGGTTCCCAGCTGGTTCATTCATTCCGCTGTTGTTGCTGGCTGAAAGATGATTTATCCCTGCACTGTGAGAATGATCCCTCTGCAAGTGCCTTGTGCATCTCAGTAATGACAATAAACTAGTTTACCTGGAATAGTAAGTGCTTTTGAAAACAGTCTGTCTAAAAGCATGTGCTCATGTCCAGAAATGTAGTTCTGGCGAAAGGACCCTGATCTGTGTGACTTGTGAAGGAGTCAGCTGCCCCTCTTGCAGCCTTCAACTGACTCCCACAGGCAGAAGAAAGAAAAGACAGGCAGGCAGGTGGGCAATGAGCGGGCTGTAGAGGCAATCCTTCTGACACTCCTGGTCAGTGAAGGACATGCCTTCATTTGGTAAGCGGCTGTAGAGCTTTCTCCAGACAGAAAGACGGGCAAATTACTCTGTGTGCTTCCTTTACCTTACTGAAATAGTTGTGACTCTGAGACGTGTCTGTTGCTGGCAGAAGGTGAACGTTTTCCTGCCTCAGCTGCCATTGGGATGGACGAGCTCTAGATCCCTTCCTTCACGTTTGCGGGAAGGTGAGGCCTCACAAAGCAGCTGAGCCAATCTAATGGCCATCTACAGCCCTCTGCCCTGCAGGGACCGGGGCTGCCCCCCTCACCCCGCCGGCCCGCGCCTGCCCCGCGTTGGGCTGGGTGGATAGCTGAACTAGCAGAAAGCTATCCCGTTATTCTGTCAGCAAGGTTTTCTGCCGAGTTCGCTCCTTAAACAAATTCTGTGAGCAGGCAGGTGAGTGAGGGCAGCTCGGGGGGCAGCCGGAGGGGTGGGGGCATGGCTCGCCCCTTTCGCCAACAACCAAAGTTGCGTAGGGAAAGCTACGTTCTGTAATAGTAGTAGTAAAAGTTATATTTGTGATACTTTAGTTTCTTACTCAGTGTCTTATCATCCATCCCCATAAACCCAGAATCAAATACCAATTTCAGAGCCAAATGCCTGAACTATTTTAATAGAGCAAACCAAAGCCCGGCATATTGGTCATGACAATATGCTGAGGATCAATGAGTCTGTTTCAGACTTCAAATTTTTCTTTACAGCTCCAAAGACTAGAAGCTCTTTCAAGCATAAAAATAAATTTTCCTTTTAAAGATAATTTCTGCACCTGTCTTTTGGAGAAAAACAGAAATAACGTGGTGACAATCTTGCACACCTCTGTAGCAGAAGCTAGTATTTCCTGACAGCCAAACCAAAATGAACTTACCAGCTTTTTTTGGAGATTCTGCTACTGGCCATGTGTTACTGGGAAGGCAAGTTTTTGTATGTTTGTGCCTTGTTGAACCTGAGGTTAGCAGCAAAGGTTAATTTCTTAATTGTTTAGAGATAACTCTCTTTTAATGAAAATGTGTAGTGTAATCTAGACACTGTAGTCTTGACCTTAACCTTATTTTGATATTTGTGCCACTTCTAACACCAGCTTGTCCCCATTAACTTGAGTTATTGCTTGTTAACATGATATGGGGGCAAAACACCTACTTTGCTAAAGGTCTTGTGTCATTTTTCTGATACATTCAGTAGGTACAGATGTTAGCATGAGCTGGAAATAGTCCCAACATTCAAGTAATAAATAGTTTGAATATTTGTGTCTAAACACATTTTTTGGGGGGGAGTAGATACAAGTAATTATGCTAAAACTAATTAAACTGTGGAATCATTAACATGGGGATGTGGTAGATTCTCCAGGACTTGCTACTTTTAAATCAAACTGTTTTTTCCGTGAACTGATAATTTAACTAAACCCCAAGGCAGAGATTTTGTGCATAAAGCCTTTGCAGAAGGAGTCGAAGCCATAGGCTCTAAGGTATATAAAGGTCTGTGACTTGCACTGCTCTACCTATAATACTTGGCAGTGAAGCATTTTGGAGATTTGCAACAAAGTGTTGCAACTTTGTGCAGTTTGTGGTTTTTCTTCAGTTGATCATTGCCTTAACTGCTTATCAAAAGTTGGAAGGACTGGGATCCTTGTTCAGTATCTTCCTATGCACTTTCCATTCTTGTTGCTGTTAGAAATTGCGGACTGCTTACTTAGAGTTCATGCAGAGGTCAAAACATGTGAATCTACTAGCAAAATCCTTTTTCTTCTTCCTGCAGTTTACATTAGGGCATTAATTTCTGTCTCTTTGTTGTTTATTTTATCCAAAGGCTCGTATCTGTTTCCCCAAACACATTTTGTTGCTTTTGAGGCTTAATGTTCATGTTGTCTGAGGCCTTTAGTACACATTGTAACAAAAAAAAGGTGATTTCTGGTTGTTTTTGTTTTTTTTTTTTAGACTTTTCTTGTAGTCCTGCTGGCAAGGAATTATTTCTGGTTAGGAGACCGGGTTTGAAGCCCCTATTAGTTTTAACCAGTTAATAAAAGCTGTGGATCAGGCTGAAGTCCTCTCTCCAGCTCTGACAGTCTTAAGCTACTGTTGCCAGATAGTTTCACGTGTAAATGTTATGTCCATATGGGTCCACTGTGAAAATGGATAGAAATATTCTAAAAATTTATGGGTTTTGTAGCCTTGGATCTTTCTTTGTGTGAACAGCTCCATTTGCAACGTGATGCCAAGTAACTTTTTAAATAAAAATGGTAGGAAGAACCCATCTTGGCTTTTGGATCTGGGTTTGATGGGAGGTGGTTAAAGGGAGCTATTAGGTGAGGTGAACCTGGGGCTCTTTTTGTGGTGCATTTTCCTCTCCCAGGCTGTTGTTGCAGGTGGCTCCTAAGCTGGGACTTGTGTTTGGACTACATGGGTCAGAGGGGCCAAGCGGGAGGCATTGTAAGGATTTGAAAGGTCCTTTGACAAAATTTGTCCTGGTAATTTATTACCTGCCATGCCCAGCACAGGCTGAGTTGGTAGCTGGGCTCAGTAACATTTCAAACTTACACAGAGAATCTTGGCACTTCTCAGCTTGCCCTGTGTCCTGCACCTGAAGCAGGGTGGCAGGGGAGCAGAGCAGTGTTTGGCTGACAGCACCAGGCTGTCTGCAGGGACAGCGGTTGTAGGAGCGTTACGGGTAATCAGGAACGGGAGGCAAGCCTGCCGCTTGTCTGTATTCTCCTCCAGAGAGAGGTGCTTGGTCCATTCACACAGGACAGACCTCAAAATGCAGACTTGGTCCTTTAAAAAGGACCAATATAGTAATGACAGGTTGGAGTGGGAAGAACAAAGCTACACTGAAGTTCTTTTCTCCCATCGCCACTTGCCATCGCTTCCTGTGCTAAGCATCCAGCCGTAGCTGATGCAGAGAAGTGCTATATACTATCGTTCACAACATAAGCAAGCCTTTTCGTATGTAGTTGGATGTAGGTTACCTATATTCATCTATTTGAGGGATTGTTGACCATGTTTCAATTATGAGTTTCCACTTGAAAAAAAAAGTAATCACAAGATAAGGGTAATCTGTGCCCCATTTCTTCTATGCTTATGAAAAAAAAAAAAAAGGCAGCAAAAACCTCTCTTCTAAATATATGCAGACAAAATATTTTGATATAGGGAGGTTTGCACACAAATCTAATGATGAGGATCAGTTAAGTCATACAAACGTTTGTATGTTTACCCACATCCAGGGAAGCAAACAGTTCCCAGCTCTGCTGCAGCTCTTTCCTTAGTGAGCCCAACTCCTCCTCTTGTTTGTTGTTGCCTTATGGCGCTTTGGGAAGAAAGGGATGGCTTGGCATTCCTCCGTGTATTTTGGGCATTCTTATGTTAAATGTACTGTTGTCCCGGCCCCCCGCCCCCACCCCGGCATCTCTGTCATTGCTGCTCTTAAATTCCAAATTAATTTGGAAGCGCTGAACTACCATCCCCACTCTGCAGCAGAAACAATGAGAAAGGGCAGAAACGTGTCTAATGACCCATGACAGCAATAATCCTTGTAAGCAGTTGGTTGGGAAAATAAGTCACGTGTCTTTATTTTGAATGTCTGGGGTGATTCAGCAAGCATATGCCATGGTCAGCAGTTCTTGCTGACCCTCATGTAAGCATCACAACCTGAGCAGCTGATCTGAAAAAATGTTTGGAAGCCACTGTCAGATCCGTTCTTCAGATACGGTGTCTGTGGGGTTGCCGGAAGCCCCCACGATTTGCAGTGATTAGCCTTCAACTTTTTCATTGATGTGAAAGTTATTTTTCTTCTGTGTGAAGGTTTTCCCAAAGGTTGCATGTTCAGTAGAGCACTGCATGCTCAGTAATAGTTCTACAGCTGATGTTTTGCCTGGCTTTATGGCTGATCTCTGAGATTGTCATGAAAAAAACCTGAAAATGTAAAAAGTGCTGCTCCTGATGTCATTAATTTCCATAACTTGTCGAAGTTTAAAGGCTTATGGATTTGTGGTTGCTGATTGAACAAACAAGTTTTAAGTTGTTAAATTGTAAAGGTCGGAGCAATTAATACACATGCATATTTTTTCAGAGTCTTTTTAAATATTTGCAAAGATAACAAGGTTTGCCTGTTTCTGTACCAGCAGCGATAGAAATCTTGCTTAAATAAACTAAATAAAATACAATGAAGCCTTTAAAAACAAAGCATGGAAGGAAGGGGCAGCGATTTATTGGCTCATTGTGTTGATGACATGCTAAATGCACAAGCACACAGCAAGTGACTTCAGAGGGCTTAGCTCAGGGTCTAGTTCAAAGTCCTTTCATTAAGGACACGTGTTAAGGTGTCCTTAAGGAAAATAAATTGTTATGTCTGGAGGCTGTCTTAGAGACTTTAGAGCTAAGACCCGTGCTTTATCTGGTTAAGTACTGTTGAAACTGAAAGCTGTTAAAATAGCACTAGGTGATTTTAGTGCGATGTTAACTGAAGTTACTTTGCATGGCCTTAGTGTCTGGCCACAGGCAGCAGGCTAGTTAAATACATATATTTACTGAACTCATATGCTGTTGTACGTATTTTGAGTAATCTCTTCTTCCTGCCATGTAACTGTAATATTTCTTCATGTCATTTTTCGCAAGCCGTGGTACGCAAGTAGGTAAGAATCATTCCTAGAAGCAGCTCAATGGAACGGTTAAGTGATTTCAAATTGTACACCATAAGTAATTAAAAAACAAACCAGCAACAACAACAAAACAGTGAGGTTGATAGAGTAACACTGGCAACTTGTCTTGCAAACTCTGCAAATTGAATGTCCAAATCACCGGGACACGATAAAGTAGAAACCTGTTGCACCGTTTGTAGCAGCCTTACAAGAACTTTACACTCAGGGCTGTACAATAAATACGGCATTGTTTTTATCACAGGGAGATGCTTTCCTTTCAGTACAAGACTGCCACTTTGTGTGCTCTGATGTTGTTTTGAATAGTTGTCTACACTAAAACTTTCAAAGGGAAAAAAAACCCCAAACCAAAAAAAAAGAACCAAAACATTTTCAGATTTCAAAATTGCGAATGACTTGATTTAGATTGTTGTGGAAAGCCACAAAGTTAGCAGAGCAAATAAAGAGGAGATAGTGCTGACAGGTTCCTTTGCCTTATGATTATTAAAAATACTGGCTTGTGGAAAGGCCTGTGAGTAATGGTTATAAAACACAGCAAGAGAACCTTAACAGTGAAAGAAAATCTTCATCTGTCCTCTTGTTATGTGCAGTTGGTCAGGGACTGAATGGAAAACACTTCTACAATAAGCCCTAAATTATGAGGGAAATTAGTTGTATTAAAGAATATACAGCTTTTGGGAAAGGAAAAACAGAACCAATACTAAACTAAACCCAGCGTCCCAAAATTTCAGGCACTTTGTTTCTGGTGCAGTCTTCTATGTGCAACCGGTTTCATTTTAACTACTTTATTTATTGATATTATTTTTTAAAGAATCAAAACATGTCTAACACTTTCATAATTCTGTTGACCAAAGCCGGTCTGCCTGCTGTGCCTGATTCCTTACTCAGTGCAACAGAAACTTGGCTAATTCCCATCGGTTTGCTAAAAGATTGTCTGCCTGTGTGCGTTCAGCGCTGTAGTTACTGCCTCTGTTCCCTTGGTCCTTAGCCATCACAAGGAGGATGAAACGTTTCTCATGTGTAATGCTTTCAGCTGGGTTTTTATTGCTGCGTTCCCTTGCTCCTTGCTTTGAGGGATAATGTATACTTGGGGCCAGCGGATCAGGGTTGTTTTCATGCAGGCGGATTCTTTAAGCCAGACTTCTTATTACTGCTCTCCAAAGTTGTAACCCTTAAAACTACAGGCTGAGTGATACCGGGTTATGTACTGAAAGTGAGGGTCAGAGATGTCCTTTGCAGACACATTCCAGAAAAGGCCAGTTTTAAATGGCTCCCACCCTTTACTTGTACCTAAGAAAATCAAGCCTGCACTAAGTGCTCCTTTTGTCCCTGTAGCAGAAATGCTGCAGGGAGTTTTGGGGGAATTTTCAGTCATTTCTGCAGAAATATGTATAGTGAACTGTTTTGGTGCCTGGTCCAGTCCCATCATAGATGTCGCTTTTCAGGGGATGGTATTTGCAGTAGTGGGCGAGACTGAATTGAGCTCACGCTTCCGTATCTTGTTACCCTTGAAACTTAATGTTCACCCACTGGTTATCTTGTGAAAGTAAGTTAGAATGTAAGTCTGCTTTTACCTGTAAAAGGAATGACGACTTTTAAAAAATGCACATTTATCTGCTGAAACCAGGCTTGACTTGGACTTGACTGTGTGGGAATCAAAGCGCCCCCCCAGCCCCCCAGCTCCTCACTCTCTCCAGTTCAGAGCCGCTTCTGGCCAGCTTCAAAGAACTTACTTCAAAGCCTTTTGGCAGACACAGAACAGCACAGGCTGAGGTTGTAGTTTCCAGTTTCGGCAGAGCTAGTGCAGTCTTGCTGTCTTGGGGAGTCCTGTTCTATTACCCTGGTATTCACTCGATGCACAGCAAAATGCTAACTGGCCTTTATGGGGGGCGTGGAGGCTGGCATTCACCCATCACTCAAGCTGTGTAGCAAGCGGGGAAGGTGCTGGTGAAAGGTAGATATGTCCAGCTCCGGTAGAACAAAGGAACTTAAAATTCAGCTGTGGAGAGAAACTCCGTATTAGTCCCCCGTCTCCTTTGAACACAGCGATTGCCTTTATAACTGAAGTGCAAGGTTTAATCCTACCCTTAAGGTATTTTTTTTTTCTTTCTGTTTTTTAGCAATCTTATTACAACTTTCCTGATTTCTTGTTAGTCCTACAAAGCTCTGGTTCCTCTTCTCAGCTTCCTGAGATCTTACTTCTCAGCAACTTCCTATAACTATAATAAGTGAGCCCCACAGAAATAGCGTGCATTGCTGGGAAATAGGCGTTCTGGGTGTCAAGTGTTCACTTGCACAAGGGGAGACTGCAGCTCCTGCTGGTGCAACTGCTCTGGAAACCTTGAGCAAGCTCGGGGCTGGGGCAGTCACATCTCCCTTGGGTTGGAGAGAACCCCTCAGCAGTGGAATGGGACCTTGGTTGTGCAAAAAGATGGACTTTGTGTGTCTTCTTGCCTTAACATCCTGAAACTCTGTGTGTGGGGTTTTCTGGGGGAGCCCTCCCTCCTCCAGGCCCCAGGGCGCGTGTCACGTTAGCCACTGTTCTTAATTAAGAGCGGTCCTGGCTTCACAGGGGCTGGGAGAGCTGCTGAGAAGCCTCTGTGCGATGAAAAATCGAACGAGGGCAGGGGGACAGGACCTGGCATTTTTGTGAGAGGTATTTGGTGTCCTTCAAAGGTAAGTACAGAAATACACCAAGTGCAGGCCTTACCACGCTCTCCACATCCCTGGTTTTTTAACATGAACGGTTTCCTTTAAGACAGTGGCCCTGAAATGGGGTGTGGTTTATACTACACGTTTTGCCAGGCTATTTATATATTTAGAGCCTTGCTCTTACTGGGGGGGGGCGGACTGTGGGAAAAAATGCTGAAAGTCATCATTTTTTCTTTCCCTATTATTTTAAAACAGCTTTTTTTGTGTATGTGTGTATGGAAGAACAAGAGAGCCCAATGCCTGCAAAAATCAGAGGTTTGCTGCTTGGGCAGAACATTAATCCGGAATCAGAAAAGATGTCTCAAATACTGATTATTTTTATTAAACCACACAAACTTTTCTTAAACAATAAACATATATATATTTAACTCCCCACCTCTTTCTGCAGTGGCAGTTGCTAGAGTGGAAGTTGAGAACTCTGATCCTGACAGGCACTGGGTGCCCTTCCAGTGAGGGCCGTGAATGCCTGCAGCTCCGCACCCCGGCGTGGCGTGTGCCGCCGGCTGCGCCTTGCGTGCTGGCAGGCATTGCCAGAGACACCTCGGGTTCGTTTGTGTGGTACGTACGTACACAACACACGTGCCCAGGCACACGCAACACACCAAAAAACCCAGGCCGTTTTGGCTTCCGTCATACCACTGAGATCTTTCCTTGTCTTGATCTTGTTTTTAGACGCCTTGCCGCTGAGCGGTGATTGATAAGGCTGTGCCGCAGGGTGAGGCTTTCCTTTGCTCCTGCCTGGTCTCTGGTGCAAAGCGGCTGCTGATGCACCTGCTCGGGACTGGGAGATGGGGTGGGAGTCCTGCCAGCTTGGCCAGGTGTCAGAGCAGCAGTTAGGAAAAGCAGTTCACAGAAGCTGTCAGATACGGGAGAAATGCAAAACTCTGCTCAACCTTAGTGGCTGCCCCCTTTTTTTGTATCTATCTGTTTAGTTTTCATTGTCATCAGAGGTCTCAATTTGGAGATCAATCATGAAGATGCGAGAGATGGGCAAGCATGGGTAAATGGGGCAGTGTTTTCAGCGAATTGGAAGTTTGTGTCCGAAGCCGTAGAGCTGAAAACATCCAGTCTCTTGAGTAATCACTAACAGCATCCCTGGTGGTACATAATTGGATATAACGCCTCATGAAAGCTGTGTGGATACTGAAAGAGTAGTTTTGTGTATGAATGACTACTTTCAAGGTAAGAAACTACACCTGCCACAGTATTTTCTCTCCAATAAAGGTAACGTAATAAAAGGGGCTGTTTACACCTAGTTCTGAGAGCTGGGAATGCTGCAGCTTGAGCATGTATTGGAACACAGATTCCCAAAATACCATGGGCTGGAGAATCTTGCTTTGCTGTGCGTACACTGACTCGCCTTTACTAGTGTTCATCAGAGCATTGCATTATGATCTCACTCCTGTTATTTCATAGTGTTGTCCTGCCCATAACGTTGATTAATTAGATGACTTTTGGGTCTAACCTCTTACTGTTTTTGACTATAAACAAAATTGGTATTAAATGGTTCAGACCTCTCCCTCCCAGGATATTTATTTCAGTGAACTTAATATAGCTGTCTCTATCTGATATACAGGCTTGTTGAGTAGCATTTAGTCCCACCCTGAGTAATAGGAAATAATGAATAACATTCTTACCATTGTGCTCCAGCTGCTTTTGAATGAGGGGAATGTACTGAGTGGCCTCTGATAGAGGAACTTAATGCTGTTCCCCAAATTACTGCCATTTGTTGGGATTACGCAGAAAGCTAAAAAGAAAGGAAAAAGAACAATTTATGCCTGTCGTTTGTACTGTGCTGCTACTCCACCCCAGCGTGCAAACAGATGCCTTTCCCTAGTACTTCTTTTTAACATCTATTTATTATTTTTACAGTATTTTCTGCTCCCAGCACTGTTGGCCTGTAGGTGCTAGTAACATGTGAATGTGTCCCAGACTCGACCTCTCCTAAGTGCATGCAGTTCTGCAGTGGCCAGATATTTTTTTGGTATGACATAAAAAGAAAACCAAAAATCTACATCTATCTTTATTTTTGCATTTGGTGGCATAGATATGGGAAAACAACACACCCCACCTCAAAAAAAAAAAAAATTCAAGGAGAAAAAATTGTGACAATTCAACAAAGTATTGCAGGGGGGAGATGGGGACAGGGGGAAGTCCTACAGAAACACAGAAAACCCGAGTCTGGCTAGTTTCAAATTAATTTGACTGTTTGGTGTGACCTCATGTTTGAGTGGTTTAGCTTGGGCTTCTTGCCTGTGTGGCTTGTGTTTTTGAAACCAAGAGCCACAGGGGATGGAGTCGGGGGGAGTGCAGTGGGAGGGGAGGGCAGCCCATGCTCTACCCCAGCAGCGCGTCCCTCTGTGCCTTTTGTTGAAGCCCATTTTCTTCTCCGGGGCTTGACCGCAGGTCTCCCTTGCAGCAGGAATGCGTTTCGAGCCTGGCAGTACTCAGGGCAGCAGGGCACAGGGCGGAGGACAGGTCAGAGCCAGGATGATGGCTCCTGGGGCAGGAGCCGTGCGCTCTGCATCCCCCATGGCCCGCAGCGAGGGGTCCTGGCAGGCAGCTCGAGGGGTCCTGGCAGGCAGCTCGAGGGGTCCTGGCAGGCAGCTCGAGGGGTCCTGGCAGGCAGCTCGAGGGGTCCTGGCAGGCAGCTCGAGGGGTCCTGGCAGGCAGCTCAGCGTGCCACGCTGAAGCCTCACCCTGCCTAAAGAAGGATTAGCCTCTTGGCCCCGCAGCGAGGAGACTTCAACCTGCATCTACTCGTGCCAGCCGAGTGCTGTAACCGCTCTGCTGCTGGGAGCTACTTGTGCCGTATTATGACTGAATGTGGCTCCTGTGGCCTTGGCTTTTATTCCCCGCGCCCAGCATCTGAACGTTTTCGTCATGATCGGAATGGTTCATTCCAGTCTCCTGCGTTGGTTTCAATACAAGTCAGAGGGGGTTGTCCTTGAGTGAACCCTTCTGTAAGTTCAGCCCAAATTCATGAATAGTTTGGTTTTCCCTGAAACTGTGTTTTTTAATGAATAAATGATTCAGCAAGGGGGTGGGGTGGGGGAGGGGGAGTTCCAGAAATAGTAATATTAAAATCTGATAGGCCTGTTTCTTTATTGTTACATAGTCTTCAGGCTTGTCATGAGCAGTGTGTGGATCCGGTTTAGCCGATAAGCAAACCTGACCCTCTCAGACAAGTGGTTTTTTTTTTTTTTTGTTTTGTTTGTTTTATAACCCTATAGCTTTAAAAAGAGAGCTTTGCACCAAAAGCTGTGGTGTTGCAGCAGAAGGAACTAGCTCATGTGGTAACACAAACAAGATATCTAAGAGGCAACATAAGCTCCCTATAATAATAGAGGAAATGATTAGTCACGTTAAACTCATCCTTATTCAAAGCTGTTCTGGCTCTTGGATGTCTGTTCAGTGTTTGAAATAAAGGAGGAAGCTCTGGTGCTTTATTGGAAAGGTTGTTTCTGCAGATCAGCTTGGTTAAAAGATGATGTTTTGGTCTGGTTTGGGTTGTGCAGCTTTGCAGGCACCGTGTATCTGCGATGACTGAGCCACCGTTTACACCCAGCTTTTCCGACAGTTGCTATAAGTAGACTCTGATGTATTCTGTTGATGGAATTGCAATAAAATTTATGTTAATGAAATTAATGGAAGAAACTGCACAGTCTGCATATAATAGGTGCTAAGACTGGACAGGTACATGAAGTGTTCATATGATGTGGGAGAGTTATGTGAAAGAACAGTGTAAGAGCTTAAAACACTACTGTCCTAGCACTCAGTGATGTGGGGAGCTTCAGCATATGTTGAAATGGGATAAGAGGGGTGTAAGGAAAACAGGCAATCTCTTTTGGGATTAAATTCTAGTTAAATAAGGAAAAAAGAGTAGAAAGAATAAAATATTATCCCCTTCTTCAGTTGTTTGACTGCCGTCTCCGGTGTGGGTAGTTTAAATGTAGGGTACAAAGGACATTATTCAAATGAGAAAGTTTCGGTAAACCTGCAGTATAAGTGCTTTGAGTGAGAGTTAACACCACCACAAGTGCAAGTTCATTTTCTTTCATTTAAATAGGAAGGTTAAATTCCATTAAGTCATATCCTCTGACTTCAGGTTTTGAGAAATTGGCTAGGAAGTATTCAGTGATAGATATTGGATCAAAAAACATGGAAGACGCTACCGGAGACTTTCCTATTTAATTACTACCTCTTATTGTAGTACTTGCAACTTTTAGTGCAGGATCGTTCCTGGTCTTAATGACTGATTGTGCCATTTACTTCTGTGAGGAAAAAGGTAATTCTTTTGTGTTTGGTTTCTTCTGTGCTTGGGTTGTCTCTGCTGGTGTTGGATTCCTGTCTCCAGAGTAGTAGCGTGTGAATGAATGAAAGTAGGTAACTTCATGTTCTTGCAGTCTGTAATGAAACGTGGTGGTTTGAAGTACCTGCAGTGCTAGAGCTATCCCCTGATAAGACATTCTAGTTGATGGCTGATTTTTTTTTTTAGGTGTTTTTGTTTTTGTTTGGTTTTGGGTTTTTTTTAAAACTATGTTACAGAGAAATGGGTGATGCTAAGTCTTCCCTGTTATGCGCAGCCGCACCATATATGATCAGAGCTCATCTTTTTGGCAGCCTGTGTCTGAAGTCCCTGGGTAACAGTGCAGGGACACACACTTGCTGGTCTCTTCTCCATTTTAAAACAAGAAGGAAACCCCTTAGTTATCCAAACACTTTTCTGTTTGTTTGGCTTACTTGTAAGGAATGTGCTTTGGTCAGTGTCTTTGAGAGACAGAGCACGGGCTAGGCTCTAAATCTTAAAGTCTGGATTTAAAGTGGGTTCTCAACACAGCCTTCACAACATGCAGTTGCTGTTAGAAGAAACATAGACATAAACACCTCTGTATGGTGCAGGGGAGAAAGTGTTATAAGGGAGGATTTTAAATGGTTATGAGTCGTGTGGACAGGGTATATCACTAGAAAAGAAAATGAGAAAATGTCTTTATAAAGATGTTCAACCTGTAGGGTTTGTCTGGACATCTGCCTTCATGCTTTTCAGTATCTGGAGATTTGTGTGTCCCAATACATGATACTCCCTTGAAATAAAAAAAAGTCTTGCAGGTACATTTCCATTTTCATAGCTTGAGTCAGGTGGTAGATGAGGCATCTTTCTAAACTAGGGCCTTGTCTGTCCTGGTGTATTCAAGCTAATGTGTTCCTCATTCATCTGAAAAGTCTTTTAGCACTGGGCAGTCTGGGTGCAGTGAACAGTGGTCCTTAGTTCTACTTGGCTTGGTATGCCTTTGGCCTCATTTGTATGTGTCGTCTGAGCTGAGTCTTTCATCTTGGTAAAACTGTTCCCAGTTGGTGTCTGAAGGATGCCTCCTCACTGATGCTGAAGCACAGGGTGGGGGTCCTGCCATGCAGGCAAAGGATAAAACCCTGCTGGGTGTGGATCAAACTCCGCTGGCACCTCTTGCCGATAAGGCAGATTGGTCCAAAGTGCTTTTTCTTGTTAGTTTGTTATCCTCAGTTGAACTGCTGTAAGGTAGTTGCTGTAAGCAGTGATGAAGTAGTATCTGCTAGAGATGATGAGAGGCTGCCATAGCCTATGAAGCTTGCAATCCTTTGTTCTGGTGTGTAATCATACTTACAGAAGTTTTACATTCTTTATTCAAACCTGTTTTTCAGGTAGTCACATTTCTGTCAGCATTACATAACTCTGTGACATTTTGACTCTCTCTGTTAGAAACAGGAGAGGTGCAAAGGAATCCAGCTTGTGAATCACTCTTGGTTTAACCCTCACTGGAAGGCGGGGGAAGAGCATGAGGCCACTGAGGGAGCAGTTCAGGGAGGGCGGTGTGGAAGTCTGCACAACCACATCAATTAAAAGGTATAAGATTATGAGGTTTTAGCAGCTGGAATGCAATTGACTTCCTCTTCACTCTTATCTCTCTCCTGTACCTGCACATTTAATGCAGTTGAACAGTCACCCAGTGGGTAGCAAATGTTGATTATTTATGTCGTCTGATACAAGACTTTGACTTCTGACTCAGCACCCTGACTTCTCACGTATTTTTTTAATGTGCTAAACTTTAAAGACTTAAGAAGATCCCACCCAGCAGTGTGGTACAAAGCGCTTAAGGTTTGCGTGACTCTTGTTTTATATTGCTGCTTTACAGGCTTTACTGTTGGCAAGCAGCAGTTCATAGTTAGTTACAAAGATGTACGTTACCCCTCTAATGGGGAGGAAGTCTGGCTATTACATGAGCAAATACAGTAAGTGGCCTAGTGTTCTGGGACATGCACACAAAATATAATGCAGGCGTGGAGGACTTAGTTTCATCTTTGCCATAATGCTAGTTTAATGTGGCTTTAGTATTTGAGTGGGAAGATGAAGCTTTGTCCCACGTGTGCACGGTGAAATGCACTACAGTGAGAAGGGGTCTACCCTTCTCCATAGCTCTCGCTCCAAACATACATACTTATGTGGGGTTTCTGTTCAAAGCCTTGGTAACTTGTCAGGCCTTAAACATGCAGATAAGAAAGTTCAGAAGTGTATTTTTAACAGATCACTCATAATCCCATTTCTGGCCTAGGCATATTTTAATGCAATACTAAAAAGTATAAAAAAATGAAACACTGAATGTCAGACCAGAAAGAAATGTCTCAAAAATGGAAATGTTTTACTACCATTTATTGCTCTCTTGGTTGGAAATGCTTTGCTACTATTTATTGTAGGCATTGTTTCATCTTTAACATGTGAAATCCATATAAACCTGTACGTATATAAATCATGAAGTTCTTGTCCTGCTAGGCTTCCAAGGTGTTTTGTGGTGGTGCAGGGAAACTGTCTAGGTTTAACTCAAGGTTAGAAAACTTCTAGAGAAGAAGTGATATTTTTCAGTTTCCACGTTTGTGGTTTGTTTGAGGACATGGGAGCAAAAGAGAATAACTTTTAAAGTTTCAAAGACGTTGAACATATAATCTGGGTGAAATAAAACCAAGTCTACTCTTGTGACTTTCAGTTCGAGTCAAAGAATCGTTAATTGAAGGAGCTGTTTAGGTGTTGTTGAAGGTGCAACAAAAATGAGGCCCGAGGATGAGGAGTTGCGATTGATTCTAGTAGCTTCTACTTTCATCCTTCCATTTTGTATGTAAGTATTGAGAGGCTTGTATAAAATACATTGAGTATATCTGGGGGATATCCCTCGACCTGAATTTCTAACTGTCCCAGATATACTTAAAAAAAAAAAATAATTTGACTAAATGGGTTAATAACATAGGTAGGAAAGAGAGAGATACTGATGAAGCCCTCCCCTACCCCCAGTCTCTTCCTGCAGTGTTGGTGCCTGATAGTATCAGTTCTTTTTAATATCTCAGTGTTTTGTTTTTGTTTTTGTTTTGTTTTGGTTTTGCCACAGCTGAGGCAATGGCTGCTATGACAGACTTTGCCAACGTGAGACACTGCCAGAGTGCTTGGAGGATGGTGTTGGACTTGTTGCTGCCCCGTTCTGGTTTTGCATTAGGGGTAACACTGTCGAATGCTGTGGAGGGCCTGTGTGACAAAATTATTCACACACAAAATAGCAGACCACTATTTCTAATAAATCTTCAAAGTGCTTTTAAAATATTTTCCCAAGGCAATCTGTTATAAATGGAAGGCTGCCTGTATAATATATATTTATAAATGTGCCTTCAGAAACATAACTTTTACAGAAATTATCTTTTTTTAATCTTGCGTTTTTAAAATTTGCCAGAACCATTATCGAGTGGCAAGTGAATTTATGATTGAAATAATTGTGCTTCATCATTAAACTTGCTGGTAGTGGATATTCATTCAGTGATAAGACAGCTAGTTTGGATGGAATTTGGTAAATTTCACTTAATTGCATTTTTTAAAGAAGTTTATTTTTCTGTAATCTGTTATGAAAACTTTGTATTTGTCTCTTAAAGCTATGCAATGGAAAGAGGCATGCTTTTGTGTTCTGGAGGTACAGGTAGCAGAAAATCCCTAACTGTAAGGAAATAGCAGAGGCTATGGGAAACCCTATCAGTGGTGTTATTACTCTAAGCAAACATTGACCAGAATATTATAAAAATTGAATCTTAGTTTTAAAGCTTCCTCTGTTTCTAAGTGATGTCCGAGTGTAAGCAAACACTGCACAGTGATACAATATGCGATTTATTTGCAAGGACTGTTTCAAGACTCACCATAGATTACATAAACATATCTTCCCCTTAACTATAAGAGTTTGAAATGAGCTACTAGCTATTTGATCTGTATCAGAGCTAAGCCAAACACACAGATCAGCGGGGACTCCTTTATGTATCTCGGACAGAGAAAGAAGCCATGGGTATTATTTTTCTAGAACAAAAAGTTTGCAGCTGGTCAGGCTGCAGTGTCAGGTTTGACCTCCAGTTCTGACCCTGCATCATCCAGCCCTTTTCCACCATAGCTGGTCTTCCCAGATGGCCATGAAGTTGACCTTTGATAGACATGACTATTGACTGCTAAGTGAGAGAGAGCCCACGTTGTTGTCAGTGAATAACTTCTCATGCAGCCTCAGTGTATTCATAGAGGCAAGTCTGGTGATGGGGTGATGGCAGAGCCAGTTCTCATTTCTGTTTCTATTCAGCTTCTGTTCAAAGAGGAGGAAAAGAGAGACTCTACCAGAGCCCTAGATGAACTTGCTGGAGCCATACAATGAGATCTTTTGTTCCCTCCCAGGACTACTACTGCATGTTTGAACGCTTGCAGTCCATTTGTCTTCTGCTACAGTTGAAATTCATTAAAGGATTACACGGGCTGACAGTTGAAGGCAAACCTCAGGGCTGTCCCCCTAGCCCCATGTTGCTGCATGTGAAAACAGCGTGCGGGAAAACATTGTTTGTTTAATCGAATTGTGATAATCTGATCCTTGTAGATCAGCCAGATCTCTGACTTATTTTAGAACTGGAAAGGGTTAGTGTCACATTTTTTGCTGTGGGGCAATCTGCACTTGTTTTTAAGAAGTTGATCAGATGCTACTTTAGTTTTAGGGCCCATCAAAAAATGTTGATTTAGTACAAAACAGTGCAGCTGAAGATGTGAGATGTAGTAAATAAGCACTGTGAAGAAATTCTGAGGTCCAGCCAGTAATTTATTGTATAAAATTACTTCCCTCCTGACAGGTTTGTGATGCTTGAGGATGCACTGAGCCTGCCTTAGCCAGCTCAGCGTGGTGTAATTAGCTCCCACCATCTGCATCTGAGCTGGCGGTTTTATCTACATCCACACTTCACGCTCTGGCATGGTCATCCGTAGCCTTGCACTTTCCAGAATATGTCACTTTTATGGGAATTTAGGCATGTTTCTCTGCTGTTAGTCACTCGGGCTGAAGTTTGATGGTTTTATCGGGGCCTCTAGTGGTGTCGCGGCTGCATTACCGAGCCGGGCGGGGAGGGATCGCCTTGGCACAGGTCTGCCGGCTGCGGGGCGCGCCGGGCAGGTACGTACTTGGATTCCAGTGGTGCTAGAACTGGACGTGCCGAAGGAGCATAAATAAATGGTGATAAACGGTAACAGAGCATGAAGGGGGAGATGAAAGTTAGCCTGAGAGGTCTGGCTGTGGGGCAGTGGTCACGGGCTGCTTTCTGCCAGCTGCATGCCTCACTGCTTTTTTAAATTAGGAGCCTTTCAGGATCCTGGTAAGGGCAAAAAGATAAACTGTCTGAAGAAAAGTATAGAAGTAAGGCAGGAAACAACACGCCCTTCATGTGCCAGCGTCAAGGCTGCCACAAAAGAAGGGGTTTCTGTCTAGCAAGAGAGTTTTGAGTTCTGTGTGAGCGAGCTGATTTCACACGCCAGACAAGGCTTGAAAGATCAAAAATTTGATCTTTATTTTCAATATAAATCATCTTTCTTGATGATATATTTGAGTTTTTGTGAGTTTTAAAATCCCTTTACAGCAAGTTTTACTTGGAAAACTCTCAAACCAAATCCAGCTCAATGTTGTTTCCTTGTAAAGTGTCTTTTAACACTTTCTCGAGCAACGACTGTGCAGGCTCTAAAGTGGCTGGCTCTGGAGAGTGAAATTACTTGTCGTAAGAGAGAAACTTGAGCGTCTCAGTTGCTGTCGGCAAAGCAGATCTGAAATCGGGCCCTGCCAGGGAGCACCCCTCATTTCCAGGGCTGTGCTGCAGGGCCACGTGGCTGCTGGCTCTGCTGTGTGTTTTCCACGTTTCCCGAGTGGCCAGCCCTGCTGACCTGGGGACAGTTAGCGTTGTGTCATTGCCAAGGAGTCTTTTTTTTTTTTTTTCTTTCTTCTTTTTTAATTTTTCCCTTCTTTTTTTCATTGTATCCTCCTCCTTCCGGGGTGTGCCTGAGTAATGACTCAGAGTGAAAAAATTGTGCTGTTAGGCTACATGCAGGAATGCGCCTTGTTCACATAAAATAGAGGTTGACGCTTTCCTAGTTTTGAAAGAAAATGACTGGTACTGTTAACTGAAAATTCCTATTAAAAGAGGAGGTTTTTTGATTCAGGCATTGCTCATTGCACACCCAGCTGCAGTTCCACCGACACTGGTATGATGTGCAGCTCAAGTAGGGTAACAGTTTGTGTTTCAGTAGGTAGTTGTTTTATTTTTTATTCTTTATATTTTTTATATATATTATATATATATAATTTATATTACTCACTGCTGTTGTCAAATAAACAGTTATCTTTGTCAACTCCTTCAGCAAGATCATTTCTGAAGAGACATTACATGTAGGGCTTACTGGGTTATGCGAATAGTTTAAACTTGTTGAAACTTCTCAGCCTTTCTCTGGAATGAAATTTTGTTGTTGTTTTCTCAGTTGAAAGACTGCAGGATGTTGGGGGGGATGCTACTGAGCTGCGAGGTGGTTTGCAACACCTTCTGCCTGTAGTTCATCAGAACCTGCAGGTTTGGGGGAAACAGACAGCAGTCACTGGGTTGCACGGAAAGTTTTAAGCTGATGGTTGACCTGGAAGCCATAGGAAAGAAGTTTTAATGGTGCTTCTGGGGTCGGTGGTGAGAGTGCTGTCAGTTGCAATGCAGCTGTGTTTGGTGTCTGGGCCTATTGTCAGCCTGTTCCTACCAAAATCTGTGCTGCTTGTTTTTAGGTATTTCTGTTGCTTGTTTGTTTTATATGTGCGCAGGTAGGTGAACTGCTTCCTTGTACCAAACTGCAGGATAACTTACGCGAGAAACCTTTTCTTGAAGGTAGGACTGAGGAAGGGGAAACAGATCTAACAGGTACAGTTCAGATGAGATCCATTCTATATTTTTCTGTTTACTTTGGATACGTTGCCGTTGCCCAGAAGATTCCTCACACCTGATTCCTGATGGCCTGATTCCTGGCCATCTGAGAAGCAGATAGAGGTAAAATTTGGAGAGAAATCAGGACAGGAACAAAGAACTTTCTCCAGTATGTTTCACCACAAATCTTCATTCGGTGTCTCATCTTGGCTTTCCTGCAAGGCTTTGTCTTTCACAACATTTTTAGTTCACTGCAGTTTCTGCACAAACCAGAATCTCCTCATCTGTTTTTGTGAAAGCCAGTGGAAAAAATGATATTTGGTCTGTCTTTGGAGAAAAGCTTGCTTCAGGGAAGGCAAAATTTAGAAATGTCAGGGGTAAAAGATTAATACATGCAAAGTGGAAATAGTCTCTCCTCTTTCACGTAACTGCATAACAGCTCAAAATAGCCTGTGCATAGTTTGTATGGCTGTCGACTGCTTTAGAACTTTGCATAGCTTCCTAATACAACACGGTGTCCTGTGGGGGTCCAGCCCTATCCAATTAATAACGAACATGAACTAACGTTTCTTTCTTCTGGATGTCCATCTCTCTGGTCTCATGCAGTCTCATTAGCAGAGCTGCTCCTTTAGTGTTAAAAGAAGAGAGGCCTTCAAAAATGTTGCAAAAACTTGGTGCACTGCTGCTAGTATTAGAGCTTTTTTTTTTCCTCCCCCAGGAGAAACTCACTTAAACCAAACTTTCTGTGAAATGGTGTTTTCTGGATGGGCTGTGAGTGCCTGCTTAAGATACCAGAGGGAAGATATGTGGAGATGACACTTGCCACAGTGTATTTTCAGTTTTTCATTGGAAGTGAATGTGTCGTATTATTGAGATCATCTAGTGTTAATCTGAATCAAAGAAACTGTTGTGGGTTACAGTTAAAATGAATGTAGCACAGTAAATATACGCTGGAAAAGGAAAAAGCCCACAAAGGCCCAAACCCTAGCACCACATCCAGAAAGTAATCAATTTTAATTGAAACTATCTAACAAAATTAAATGTTAGCTTCTGACTTAGCCACCTGTTGACTATTTCCTCCTTAGTAAGGACCTGATACAGGAGGACCAAGTATTCACAAATGCCGCTGAAATTGGTAACTGAATTGCTAGGGTAGCTTGGAGTGAATCTACAGCACACAGGCTTAATCTACATTGTCTTTTTTTCTTTCTGTACATTAAGTACAGGGGAAAACACTTGCTTTTCTTGGCTTGACATATGAATTGCATATGAATTTCTATGCATTTTACAATAGTATAACAGTGTAACAATTTGTGCTTAGAAGTTGTCTGCTCAAATGCAGAGAAATGCTTTGCGGTTGAAGACTTAAGACATTTTAGAAAGAAATTAGAAATAGGGCAAAATATTACACAAGTTTATTTTAGCTCATTTCCAAGTATTGTTTGGGGTTTTTTTTCACTCTAAACCCCAGAAATTGCCAAAGTAAGGCATGTTAATTTGAACTAGGTTCATAGATGTTTAGGCACATAGTTTTATGCCGCAGTTCAGGTGATCTCATTTTTCTTGCCCGGTGTGGTAAGCCTACAGACTTCATTAGTTTGGACATAATATTGAAATGAATGGGGTGAAAGAGCCTTGAGACTGGTTGCAAGAGACAGAAACATTACGTCTTTCCGAACTTCATCCTGTCTCTGAGACTGTTGTCTCCTGCAGGAGGGTGTCGCTCCCTACTGGTTTAAACTTTACACTCCCAATGAAGTGGGAAGATGTCCCAGCTGGAATAGCGGTCAGAGCCTTACAAATCCTGGAAAATCAGCAAGTACTGGAAAGCTGTATCAGTCTGCATGTGCAGTACCTGAGCAATCCCACTTCCATTATCGTGGGGCTTCCCAATGGCATGCCAGGGTTTAATTTTCACTTCACTGACCTTGTATAAAACCTTTCTGTGGGAATGCTTTCTGAAGGAGTATGAAATACGAGAGGTGGCCGAGCAGTCTGTGAGTGGCTGAGTTACTGCATCTTCACTAGTTCATGTTTGTTGGCTGAGCGCGATGACTGATAACATCACCGAAGTGAAGCCTGGAGTCTTAAAACCGTGGTGGTGATTGCACTGTGGTGGCTTGCTCGAAAGCCCACAGTTATGGATGTGGGATGGCTGATGGATGTGGGGTGGCTGATGGATGTGGGGTGGCTGATGGATGTGGGGTGGCTAATGGTAGGTGCGCACAGCAGGAAGAAAAAAGGAAGTGAGACCAGGGTTACTGGAGCAGTAAACTATGCTGCTGTTTTCGTGAAAGGGTGTTGAGAAAGAATTTGGAGACCACTGTGATAGCTTGGCAGTATTTTTGTGGAGCTCCTCCAAACCCAAGAGGATGGGTAGGTGGAGGAGAGAAGATCTGAAGGTACACATGTGAAACACTGTTAGCTTTGAGAAGGGTTGTGATTAGTTTCCTGGAGTTTTGCATCTGAGTCATAAGGCACACACTGGTGAGCACAAAAAATACTAGTAAGCAGGGCCTCAGGCAGTGTTCTCAAAAAGAATTTGTGGCTAAGGGTTTTTTTTTTTTTACTTAGCATTTTTTGGTTTGCTCACTGTGACTGTTCAGCCAGCTGCTTAACCTTGTGTTTACATGACCCAAACCACATTGTTTGTCTTGGAAACTGGAGCACCCCAGGCAGATGGGCTGCTGGTGACAAGGGCTTTCCCCCCGAAACCTAACTTCATTTGAGGGTGCAGTTCAGCAGCAGAGCCAAGCTGATCTGAAGTCTTGTGGCCAGCAGGAGGGGAGGCACTGCTGTCTTCTCCACTGCTGACCAGCTTCTATGCCTCCCCCAATGCATGTGTAGAGCAGGTATGTTTTAAATCCTGCTCCTGAGAATATCATAGTATTAGTCTAAGTCTTACCAGATATTTGTGGAACTTGGGCTTCTCAGTCACTTAATATTTTTGAAGATGTTTTCCTGCAACACATCTTATTTCTTCCTCAATAAGATTACCTGTGAGACTATGAATAATAATTCCTCAGTTAGGTGACCAACTGGATAGCTGAGGAGGACGGAGGTGAATCCTGCATCTATTACATACCACCAACTCCTGGTCAATAAAAAACTGCACACATAAGGAGCGCAGGACAGACCTTGCGCGAACGCAGATGGATTATTCAGCTCCTCTGGGATGTGCAGCCTTTGATCATGGCTGTGTGACACGTGGAAAAAATTAATTTGCCATAGCCAATAACAGGAATGAGTACGTGTACACACATCTCCTGTTCAGTTGAAATGTTCAGTGTTCAGCACTGTGCTGGCTTTTATTTTCTTGGGGAGGGATGTTCCACACTTACCCCAAGTTCCAGTTTTTTGTTGAAAAAAATACCCAACTCTATACATGAATCATATGGATTTGTGACATAGAATGAAAAAGTAGAGATGGCAGGGCTCCTGATATATTAGATGCAAACACAAGGAGAATCAGGTGTTCAGCACAAATATCCTCTGAAATAATAAACAAATGTTTTGTATAAATAGCAACTCATTCAGTAAAAACATAAGGCTGCAGAACAGTTCAGTTTATGTGGCTTATGTTGAAAAATATGGCATGGAATGACTGAGTCAAGCAGGCTGATGCTTGGGAATGGGATCATTTGTTTTGCACAGTTTTGGGTTTCAGAAGGAGGCCTGCCTGCTGCCAACGGGATGTGCTTTTTTTGAATTTGGTTTGCACAATAGGGTTCTGGAAAGTCAGAGGGGTATTGTGAGGGGGTATTGCCAAAGTATGTGATACACAAAAGCAAGTAAAGTGATGGGAAGCTGTTTGTGTGCCATGTGACAGGAGCTGTAGCATAACTTTCCTTTTGCTGTTTGGCCATCGTTAATAAAACCCAGGCATGACATTACAACCAAGTTTCTAGCAGCTTGATCATAATTTGCCGTTGAATCAGATGGCTGTGGCAGGGGGTAAAACAGGAATCGACATGCTTCTTGTTGTGAGCCAGCAGGGAGGAAATGGGGAGGTGAGAAGCAGGGGTGCAGGGGGCTTGGTAGTGGCATACCTGTTTCTCAGTCATGTGATGTCTGTTTTTGTTGCTCAGGAAGGATGCTGTGTCCCTGAACCCAAAATATGGGGAGAGGGAGATGAGAAACTTAATCATCTTCAGGCAGATGAGAAAGTAACTGAAGGCCTGGTTGTGAATGGTGTCAGGCTTTTGCTGTTTTGTCTGTAGAGGGCTGCAGAAATCACTGTAACTTACTCAGTCCTGTGGTGTTTCTTGTTGTTGTTTTCTTCATTTTGTGATTTCCCTTTCTTAGTAAACATAGTATCTTTCTGGCTTTGCTGTTAGATTGCCCTGCTTTTCAGTGAATCTCACCTCTTGCTCATCATTCAGTGGCTGTTTCCACATTGCTTAGTACTTCTCTGAGTGCTGCACAGTGTTTTCCTGCCTTAAGAGTGAGTGGCTTTTCCTTTGTAGTCCCTTCTTCCTTGGCCACCTTGTGCAAGAATACAGAAAGGCTCTTGACCTGAGTGCAGATGAATGTTTCCTTGCTTTCTAATAACCTTGCAGTTTGGCTGAGCTCTCGAATATTCAGAAAGGTTGAGGAGGAGCCTCGCACTTGTACGTAGGACATCTGCGTCCCAAGTAATGTCCTTGGTGTGCTGAGTTGTCAGTAGGACTGTGCTAGAGAAGACCAGGCGTTAGTTCTTTGACGCTTGTAAATGCTCTTTTCCCTAGGAAGTGTGCCCAAACTTCTTCCTGTGGCACCAAGAGGCTGGAGGGGGGCGAGTGTGTGTTGTCTCCACGTGAAGCTTGCTTCTGCTGCATTTCTCCTTACTGTAGAGCTGGAGACATTGCTTCTGATGTTGCTTCTGGACTGCTGTCCTGCCTCATCTTTGTGGAGAGTGCTTTTTGTAGTCTCATACTCGTACAGAGGACAAGATTTAACAGTATCTCCTGACTACTTTTTGAGGGTGCATCTGCTTGGGCCCATGACTGTGATGCAGGGAGCTACTGCTGATGGAGCTGCTTGTGGCCTCAGCAACATGAGAGCTGCGAGGCAAGTAACTTGGGATTGAAGCTTTGCATTGCATTAGTGTGATATATAGAAGTGATACAGCTGCTTATTTTGAGTTAGCTCATGGGATTGCAGAAACAGCTAAGAAACTGCCTAAGAAAACAGGGTGGAAAAAGGAAACGAGACAGTTTCAAGTGCTTTAGATGAATGTGTCAACCTCTGCAGTTAGAAGGAGTGGTGCTTTGTGTGGGTAGCACACCATTTGACATAAAGCTAAACTGGTTTTCCTAGGAGCGATACACAGTATAAGGTCCAGCTAGAAGACCAGCCCTTCTGCAGGTGATGTTGGAGCTGCTGGGGCTGGGGGCTGCCTCCACCTGCACCCACTGCGATGCCAAAACCCGACACAGCGGAGCGTGGGCAGAAACCTCCCATGCCCGCGAGCCTCCCTGGCACAAGGCACCGTGACCTGCGGATCTCCAGCACGGCACAGGGGATCTGTGTGTCCTTTGGACGCCTGTCTCTCTCTGTATGCTCGTTTTTGCCTGGTCAGGTGTAGCTTTGCATGGTGAACAGCTGTATTTAAGCCTTGATACAATTGCTGGAGCGGTACCGAAGTGGCTGCTGCAGTTGGTCGGTATCAGCTGGCTACAGGAGTCCTGGGAAAACACTTTTTTCCTCTCGGGAACCTGCAGACCTCAGTCTGGGGCTTTTACTACACTCATTTGGGAGCATTTTGTGCTGCCACCCGAGGGAGATGAAGATGACAATTTATAAGCCAATTTACACACTAACAGGAAGGGAAATGGCTTATTCAGAAGTAAAAGCATGAAGTTGAAATACTAAAAAACATTTTCAAAGCAAAATTCTGCTGTGCTTGTCAGTATTACCAGCAAAGTCATTTTGGGCTGCAGTTAAATGGCTACTGTGGGTGCTTTATGGATGCACATACATATAAACTAGATTTCAGAACACATACTAAGTGTTTTGAACTTTGACTACAATGGGTTTGTTTCAGAAAATGCAAAATATTCTTTTGTGAGAAGAAAGTTTATATAGCTATAGGATGAAAGGAAAAATCTTATGAATAAAAAAGACCTAATTGGCATCTGCCATTTTTTGTGGGGTGGTGTCGAAGGTACTAAATTATCCTTTGACTAAGATCTTACGGGGTTTATATGTGCAAAATAATCAGAACATGTTATGCAAGCTGGTTTTTAACAAAATAAACCAGTTAAAAAAAACAAAAACAAACCCAACATTGAAACTGACATTTTACCGGCATGTTTGGGTTTCTTATCTAGTAGTTTGGTATAATTTTGGTTTTATTTTTATGTCAGTAGATTTTTAGGTATTTCTTTTGCAGGTTGAAAAGTCTTGATCTTAAACTGATTTCTCCCCACCTCCCCTGTCATGTGTTAATTAAACCAGTCCTTATTTTATTTGAACTTCTGGTAGTTTTGAATTTTTAATCTCTATGGCTATTTTTGTTTTCCAGGTCAGATGTACAATTGCCTGTAAGTATCATTCTGTTTCTCAATTTTTAATTTTTTTTATATACCTCTTATTTCTTTTAATTTATTTTAAGAAAGATACAGCTGTATCAGCTAAGTATTTAAAAAAACTTCCTGAAAAGAATTTTTAGAAATAGTATTCAAAAATGTGTGACATTTCGTGCAATGCATTTAAGGATTTTTAAAGATATGAGTGTGTACTTTAATCCCTTTGCTTTTCAGTTTGCAAAGAGTTCTGGTAAAATCTAGTATGGATTTAATGTGCTTAGAAAGATGGAAAATATACTTAAAGGCATTACAAAACAAACAAACCCCAAAACAAAAAAAGACACCCAAAGTTGATGCCTTGACGATTTTCTGAAGTGAGGAGAGCAACTGCTGTACTTGTTAAGATGGCAGATTTTCATGTGGCAGAAATTTCCAAAAGTACTTGCAGATGAGTTCTACCTTAATATCAAATGTCAGACTTGAGTGAGTTAGCTTTTAAATTTCAGAATCAACTCTCTGCATGCTCTGGGCTGTGCTGCATCAACCTGAAGTTGTTTTCGTAGGTATACCATGTCTCTTCCTTACTTGGGGGAACGCATTGCAAGGGTATGAGAATTTTGCTCATACACTGAGGGGAAGAGACAAAATTGGTATGTCAGGTTAAATAAAGCAGCTAGTTTCTGATAATATATGAGGAAAATACACACCCTGAATGTGGATGCAAGTTTGTTCAATTCCTTTCAAGCAAAACTGCACAGAAAAAAAAGATCAGATCATGGTAGCTTTCATTCAAGCCATGAGCAGAGTCAGTATATGACCAAAACAATGTGGCAATCTCTTAATCTAATTCAAATAATCTCAGAAGAGTTAAACGTGGTAAAACCAGGGCATGTGCAGTGAAATATCTGTAGGAGAACAACTGGGAAAACAGAAGTGAGTGGGTCTGTGCATGGTATCTGTAAAAATGACTATGCTTTTGCCAGTGGGAAACCTGAAGTTTTGTAATGATACTTAGTGCTTTTTATTCTTTCTTTCAGGCACTGAGGATTGCAGCTCAAGAAATGTAACTGCAGAAACAGGAACCAGTAGTAATGACAATTTATCAGTAAACTCTACAAGTGGGAACAAAGCCTACGGAGGTGGAAGATCCACCAGGGATATGTCACTATCCAACAGAGCAATAAGTGATCGGAACAATGTAACACGTAAGTCACTTGGAATGTGACTGGCATGTGAATTTTCAAGGTGTTTTTAGATGTGCTTTTATACTGCATTAGCATTTTAAGCCTGAACTCCAGCCCAGAGTGCAAAGAGCCTTGCAGGGGTGCAGATCCAGCTCCTTTACTGGAGTAGAGAATGAGCCAAAGAATTGTATCTGCACAGCTGACTGGGAGTGCAATTTAATGCTGTGATTAGTGTGTAGCCTTGAAGTAGTTTTATCACTGTTAGGTTTGGGCTTCCTTCTCTCCTTATGTTAGCTTTTTAGGTTACAGCTGCAACAGTTCAAACACACTCTGACATACAGATTTGGAATACATGCATAACAGACCACAGCTGGAGTACCCTGGTGTGGAGGGTGCTGTATCATCTGTCTGGAGGACAGGTGTGTGATTTTTGCAGCTAGAAAGGCTTTTCCCTTTGGAATAGTCAGATTAGGAAACATAACAGCAAGTTGTGTGTTTCAAGTCTTTCTCAGCTCCCTGCGTGAAGTTGACCGCTGAGGCAGATAGGAAGGTAGTCACTGCTGCACCCAGACAGTTTTACTCCTTGAGATGAAGTGATCCTTGAAGTGCATCCAACATGTAAGGGTGGCTTGATCATTTTCCCAGACTGATTACTGTTTTACAGAGACCTGTTATTTGGGTAGGGTGGGGAGAAGCGTGCTTTGTGTTTGTCAACAAATATTCTTGCAGGTGAAAAGATTATTTTTTTTCTTCTCTTGCCTTTCACAGAGCCCGTCCCTGTTCTTGGTATCAAAGCAGAATATGTTGGTATGACTTACATTAGCTTAACATGGGAAGTAAATGACACTGCTTCGAACTCCTACACCTACAGGATAGAGGTTGTAAATGGTACTTCTATTAGGAACCTGACATCCACTGTCACCACAACTAATATTACCGAGTTAATGCCTGGGACGTTCTATAATTTCACAGTAATTGCAGTCGTGAATGATGATGAGACAGAAGGAGAAGGACTGTCAATAGGCCTGTATACAAGTAAGTCACAGTTTCTTGCAGCCCTGTTTCTGGTGGTTTGTAATTTTTTTGTGCACCTCAGGGCTCTACCTACCTATGTGAGGATTATAATTCAGTACTACTCTATGTAGACATGATATATTAGTCCTGGAGCCTAATCTGGGCTGTATGCAAAGGGTGGGATGTTAGTGTGCAGCGGAAACAGCCCAGATGTTTTTGTTTTGTTTTTAATTACCTTCTTTCCCCGCTTTCACCTCCATCCTCATCAATTTCCTACCTGCCTCTCTGGATTCCCAAGGGAAGCCCTGGGAGCAGTGGTCAGTGATGGCCTGTGCTTCTCCTTTGGAGTGTCGAAGGGAGATGATGTGCACTCAGAATGACCCAGAATGACTTTTCTTCAGTGTCTCTTAGCTGCCCATTGATGCAGAAGCATCCGGGAGCATGTGGTGATGCTGTTGGGGTGCCCTGCGCTCTGAGCAGTGAGTGATGTGAAGAGGGTGAGGTAGCGGTGTGCTGTGTTCCCTCTGTCCGTGTGTGTGAGCTGCAGGTGTTGCTGCAGGGTAACAGATTGTTGTCTTGCCTTTCACAGAGCCCAGCCCAGTCCAGGATCTCAAGGCGGAGTATGTTGGTGCTGAGAAAGTCAGCTTAACATGGGCAGTGAACACCACTGCTTCCAGCCCCTACACGTACAGGATAGAGGTTGTAAGTGGTACCTCTGTTAGGATCCTGTCATCCAATGTCACTGAAGTTGAAATTACTGAGTTATTCCCTGGGACGATGTACAATTTCACAGTATTTGCAGTAGCGGCTGATGGTCAGACGGAAGGAGAAGCGATGTCCATAAGCCTGTACACAAGTAAGTCACAGTTTCTTGCAGCCCTGTTCTACTGTGCAGCTCAGAGCTCTACCTACCTGTCTGACAGCTGAAATATAAAAATGTTGTGTGTAGATGTGATGTTATAATCCTGGAGCCTAATTTGAGCTGTCTCCTAAAAATGGGGTCTTAATGTGTGGAAGAAACACGTCCCTGCTTTAAAAAGAAATGAAACAAAACCCACCTTCCTTCCCTTCCATCATGATCTCCTCATATCCCCTCATATGGGAGATAATTTCTTGTCGCAAGTACTGAGTGAGCCAACTATGAGAGATTCCCTCCTAGACTTGCTGTTTGTTAATAGCGAAGGACTTGTGGGGGGTGTGGTGCTAGGTGGCTGTCTTGGCCATAATGATCGTGAAATGGTCGAGTTTAACATTTTCAATGTAATGAGGGGGGAGGACAGCAGGCTTGCTACCCTGGGCTTCAAGAGAGCAAACCTTGAGCTATTCAGGGAGCTACTTAGCCAGACTACCATGGGGATCTTCTTTTGAGGGCTTTTAGCAGTCCACGAGTACTGCTGATTTTTTAACCACCTTTTAGAAGCACAAGAACAGGCAATTCTGCTGTGTCATATGTCAAGCAAGCAAGGCAGAAGACCAGCTTGGCTGAACAGGGAACTGCTCGTGGAGCTCAGGAGGTAAAAGGAAGTGTTTGATCTCTGGAAGTGAGGTCAGGCTTCTCGGAAATACTACAGAGCTGTTGTTCGTATATGCAGGGAGAAGAATGTAGGCCAAAGCTCAGTTAGAGTTGAAACTGGCTGATGTTGTGTCATACAACAAGAAAGGTTTTTTTAAGTATGTTAATGACAAGAGGAGGTCTAAATAAAACATTGGACTGATACTTGCTGAGGATGGTCACCTTAGTAATAAGGATGAAGGAAAAGCAGAGGCATTCAATGCTTTTTTTATTTTGCCTCTGTCTTTCATAATACTGATAGACCTTGGCTTGCTGGTCCCCTGAGCTGGAGGACCACGTGTGCAGGACCGGTGACTTTCCATTTGTGGACACTGAAATTGTAAGGGACCAGCTGTATCAGCTGAATGTCCGCAAGTCCCTGGGGCACAATGGGATTCATCCCAGCGTTCTGAAGGAGCTAGCGGATGTAACAGCAGGACCCGTTTTGGATCATCTACCAAAGGTCTTGGGAGTCTGGGGAGGACCTTGCTGCCTGGAAGCTAGCCATTGTTATTCCAGTTTACAAGAAGGGCATGAGGAAAGATCCATGGAACTATGTTAGTGTAAACTCAGTTTCTGGAAGTATTATGGAGAAGATCATACTAGATACTGCTGGAAAGCATTTAAGGAATAATGCAATCATCGGGGACAGTCAGCATGGGTTCACACAGGGGAAGTCCTGTTTAATTAATTTGATATCCTTCTATGATAAGGTCACCTACCTAGTGGATGAAGGCAGTAATGTAGTTTTTCTGGATTTTAGTAAGGCTTTTGGTCCTGTCCCTCACAGCATCCTTCTGGACAAGTTGTCCAACTGTGGGATAAGCTGGGTTCACGGTGTGCTGAGGGAAGAACTGGCTGGGTGGCAGAGCTCGAAGGGTTGCAGTGAATGGGGCTGCATCTGGCTGGCAACCAGTCTCCCGCGGTGTTCCTCGGGGCTCAGTTCTAGGGCCAGTCCTGTTCAACGTATTTATCAGCTACGTGGAGGCAGGAGGTGAACACACCATTAGCAAGTTTTCTGGTGTTGCTCCCAAACTGGGAGGTGCTGTTGACTTGCTTAAGGGACAGGAGTCCTTGCAGAGGCGTCTAGGTAAATTGGAGCACTGGGCTATGATTAATGGGATGAAATTTAATAAGACCAAATGTCAGATTCTGCATATGGGACGGAGTAACGCCAGGCACAAGTATGAACTGAGAGAGGAGTGGCTGGAGAACTTGGCTGCAGGGAGGGCCGTGGGGGTGCTGGCTGGCAGCAGGCTCACTATGAGCCAGCAGCGTGCCCTGGCAGCCAGGAGGCAAACCGTGCCCCGCGGTGCAGCAAGCACAGTAGAACCAGCGGGTCAAAAGCGGTGGTTATCCCTCTGCATTCAGAGCTGGTGTGGCCTCACTGAGTACAGCGTGCAGTTCTGGGCCCTGCCATTGCAGAAGGATGTGAAGGTCCTTGAAAGGCATCCAGAGGAGGGCAACAACGCCAGTGACAGGGCTTGAAGGCATGTCCTATGAGCAGCCGCTAAGGACTTTGGGCTTGTCTAGTTTGGAGTAAAGGAGGCTGAGGGGCAACCTCATTGCTCTCCCAGCTTCCAGAGAAGGAGATGCTGAGCTCTTCTCCCTGGGATCTGGTGACAGGACTTGTGGGAATGGTCCAAAGCTGTGGCAGGGGAGGTTTAGACTGGACAGTAGGAAGCATTTGACTGCCCTCTCGGTAAAGAAACATCAGAACAGGCTTCCTAGAGTGGTGGCCGATGCCCCAAGCCTGTCAGTGTTTAAGAGGCCTTTGGACAATGGCCTCAATAATATGCTTTAACTTTTGGTCAGCTCTGAAGTGATCAGGCAGCTGGACTAGGTGATCCTTGTAGGGCCCCTCTGACTGAAATAGTTAGTCTGTCTCTTTCCTGACCACCTCTGGATTCCCAAGGGAAGCCCTGGGAGCAGTGGTCAGTGATGGCCTGTGCTTCTCCTTTGGAGTGTTGAAGGGAGATGATGTGCACTCAGAATGACCCAGAATGACTTTTCTTCAGTGTCTCTTAGCTGCCCATTGATGCAGAAGCATCCGGGAGCATGTGGTGATGCTGTTGGGGTGCCCCTGCGCTCTGAGCAGTGAGTGATGTGAAGAGGGTGAGGTAGCGGTGTGCTGTGTTCCCTCTGTCCGTGTGTGTGAGCAGGTGTTGCTGCAGGGTAACAGATTGTTGTCTTGCCTTTCACAGAGCCCAGCCCAGTCCAGGATCTCAAGGCGGAGTATGTTGGTGCTGAGAAAGTCAGCTTAACATGGGCAGTGAACACCACTGCTTCCAGCCCCTACACGTACAGGATAGAGGTTGTAAGTGGTACCTCTGTTAGGAGCCTGTCATCCAATGTCACTGAAGTTGAAATTACTGAGTTATTCCCTGGGACGATGTACAATTTCACAGTATTTGCAGTAGCGGCTGATGGTCAGACGGAAGGAGAAGCGATGTCCATAAGCCTGTACACAAGTAAGGAAGCAGTGCCTCCCCATTGCCTGTAAACATTCAGTTTGAACCAAATTGTCCTGCTTTTTTACCTTCGGTGTGCAACTTCGTACTATTTATCATTGCGATGTTGCTTCGCTCCTGTGAACAGGAATGCAAGTGGTCTTTGGTAAAACGGAAAAGAACTGTGATTTTATGTGTATCTGTGTGTGCCCGTGTTGCCTGTAAAGCAGTTATTTCATCAGCTTGTCTGCTCAAGAATACGTAGAGATCTGGCTGCCACAAAAGCATGATGTTTTCTAGACTTGAGGGCTGAATAGGCCCCCTACAATGTTTCTGGGAGCAGGTTATTACAGCTCATATCAAAGGACATAGTGTGCAGCAATGTGGTGGCCAAGATCACAGAAGCTTTTCGTTCCTGAAGATTGGTTTGAGCTCTTGATGGAGTCCCTGGACTGGAGCTCCCATTGCTGTGACGGTGCCTAGGGCCGCACTCAGTGTGGTGCCATTTTTGTTGGCTTTGTGCCATGGCACCTTTTTCCCCAGATCAGAGGGACGGATGGGAGGGTAAGACCTTTCTTTTGTGTCTAGCTCAAGGGTAGAAAGGGAACAGGCAACTCCCCCACAAAGCAATTGGAAGCAGCGTCTGCTGGAGCTGCTGCTGAGTAGATGAGCTTGTCTAAGCTGCCTGGGGTGGGTTTTGCCTGCCTGGTGTTGGTGCCGAACCAGCCTTGCACACACAGCCCCCTGGGTGGGTCAGCTCTTGGACCTGCTCAAGGAGCCCATTTCCTTCTGCTGATCTTGAGGTGACTCTGGGCTGAAGGGGTCAGGTTAACACGTACAGGCACAATTCTGAGTTAACAGACCAAGACTACCCTGCACTTTGCTTCCTTCCCTGATTTCCATCTGTCTGGAAACCCACTGTGGAAACAAATAATTTTAGCATGTGAAATTAACTGAAGAGAATATCCCCCAGAACTTCTGTGGCTTTTCTAGAAATGCCCCAGCATGAATGTCTGAAGCTGGTCATTGGTACTGTAGGAGTGCTGCTTGGCTGCAAATAATGTTCGTTTTATATGGAATAAGGAAACGTGGCTGTGGCTCTTCTTTCTTTATTTCTCTGTCTTGCCAGATTGTTGTCTTGCCTTTCACAGAGCCCAGCCCAGTCCAGGATCTCAAGGCGGAGTATGTTGGTGCTGAGAAAGTCAGCTTAACATGGGCAGTGAACACCACTGCTTCCAGCTCCTACACGTACAGGATAGAGGTTGTAAGTGGTACCTTTGATAAGAACCTGACATCCACTGTCACCACAACTAAAATTACTGAGTTATTCCCTGGGACAATGTACAATTTCACAGTATTTGCAGTAGCAGCTGATGGTCAGACGGAAGGAGAAGCGATGTCCATAAGCCTGTACACAAGTAAGTCACAGTTTCTTGCAGCCCTGTTTCAGGTGGACTGTATTTGTGTAGCACAGGCCTTTGCCTACCTGCCCGAGGGGTGTGATTGGGTACTACTGCAGGCAGGGGTGATGTTTTGATCCTAGAGCTGGAGATGGCCAATCTGCCGACCTTGGGGTGTTAAAGTACATCAGAAGCATTGCTATGATAGAAAGCTGTTGGTGAAGTTCGTCCCCAAGGCTGGCAATACAGAGAAGACGTTTTTCCCCAGGGACCTCTCTCTTTAAATCTGGAAAAGGAGGTTGCATTCATTTCCAAGAGGATGGGGGCCTGAAATTCTTGTTTTAAGGGGCTCCCGCAGAAAGCATATTGTGCCAGGGGAACTTTTGTGAGCTGAGGTTCTGTAGCTGCTATCAGGCTGCAGCAGGAGAGTGGGATTTAGGCCACGCTAGTTCAGGAGAACTGCACTGGCCATCCAGTACCTTGCCATGTTGAATATCAAGTCTTGACACATGGTGGTGGAAAGACAATTTTAGAGCTGTCCTGCAAGGCTGTAGCCCAGCTTGGTCATTCCACAGGGTGTATTTGAAAGAAAACATGCCTGTTCTTGTCATTTGTGTTGTCCTGAAACGTACGTGCACGTGTGCCCCTACCTTTCCAGTAAAGTCCCAAAATTTTCTCCTGTGCTGCCTGATGGCTAGTAGCTCTGTTTTGAAGATGCAGAGAATAGGGTGCTGGAAAGAGGGGTTTTGGAGATGGTCTCTCTGCCACGGGAGTGAGTGCGGGGCACAAGAGTTGCAGAAAAACAGGGAGCCTGGGCCATCACCTCTGTTCCTCTTCCAGTGATATTTGATCTTCCTTAGTTTTTGCTGTGCAGAGATGTGGCACCATTGTCTTTCCCGTCTACTCTTTTGTCCTTGCTCACCTCTCTGGATTGCCAGGGGAAACCCTGGGAGTGCTGGCACCATTGTGACCTGTCCTGCTGCTTTTGAACATGAAAGGAAGATTGTATTTGAGTTGCCTCTTTTTTTGCTTTGCTGTTACCAGCCACTAACGCAGAAGCATCCGGGAGCATGTGGTGATGCTGTTGGGGTGCCCTGCGCTCTGAGCAGTGAGTGATGTGAAGAGGGTGAGGTAGCGGTGTGCTGTGTTCCCTCTGTCCGTGTGTGTGAGCAGGTGTTGCTGCAGGGTAACAGATTGTTGTCTTGCCTTTCACAGAGCCCAGCCCAGTCCAGGACCTCAAGGCGGAGTATGTTGGTGCTGAGAAAGTCAGCTTAACATGGGCAGTGAACACCACTGCTTCCAGCCCCTACACGTACAGGATAGAGGTTGTAAGTGGTACCTCTGTTAGGAGCCTGTCATCCAATGTCACTGAAGTTGAAATTACTGAGTTATTCCCTGGGACGATGTACAATTTCACAGTATTTGCAGTAGCAGCTGATGATCAGACAGAAGGAGAAGCGATGTCCATAAGCCTGTATACAAGTAAGTCACGGTTGTTTGGATCCCCATTTCTAGTGGACTGTGTTTTCCTGTGCAGCACAGGGCTATGCCTACCTGTGAAAGGGTTGAAATATAATACAAGGCTTACCTGGCCTATCTACTAAGAATAAGGTGTGAATATGTAGAGGAAGCATAGCTCCAACTGTATTTTATTTAAAGAAAAAAAAAAACCCAACAAACAAACAATAAACCACAACCATCCACCTCTAACCCCACCGCCTGCCCTGAAACAAAAAATCCACACAACAACAAGCCCAAAATCCAACTAACCAAAAAAACCCCAAACAACAAACATACAAAAGCACGCCTTCCCTTCCCACCATACTGATTCCTTTCCTGTCCACCTCTCTGGATTCCCAAGGGAAGCCCTGGGAGCAGTGGTCAGTGATGGCCTGTGCTTCTCCTTTGGAGTGTCGAAGGGAGATGATGTGCACTCAGAATGACCCAGAATGACTTTTCTTCAGTGTCTCTTAGCTGCCCATTGATGCAGAAGCATCCGGGAGCATGTGGTGATGCTGTTGGGGTGCCCCTGCGCTCTGAGCAGTGAGTGATGTGAAGAGGGTGAGGTGGCGGTGTGCTGTGTTCCCTCTGTCCGTGTGTGTGAGCAGGTGTTGCTGCAGGGTAACAGATTGTTGTCTTGCCTTTCACAGAGCCCAGCCCAGTCCAGGACCTCAAGGCGGAGTATGTTGGTGCTGAGAAAGTCAGCTTAACATGGGCAGTGAACACCACTGCTTCCAGCCCCTACACGTACAGGATAGAGGTTGTAAGTGGTACCTCTGTTAGGAGCCTGTCATCCAATGTCACTGAAGTTGAAATTACTGAGTTATTCCCTGGGACGATGTACAATTTCACAGTATTTGCAGTAGCGGCTGATGGTCAGACGGAAGGAGAAGCGATGTCCATAAGCCTGTACACAAGTAAGTCACAGTTTCTTGCAGTTGCTGTTGGGGTGTGTGTTCCTGTGCAGCGCAGGGTTCTGCCTACCCGCCTGAGGCTTGAAGTGCAGTATTTTTTCAGGTGGAATTGCTGTACACAGCCTACCTGCAGTCAGTGATGTTATAATATGTGGGGGGGGAATTGTTGCCTTCTTGTGGAGCAGGCCCTCAGGCTCTTATTTTGAAGGGCTTTCACAGAACGTGAATTGTGTCTTGGGAAGTTCCCCCTTTGGAGGGGCCCGGGCTTGCAGCTGGGCTGTCAGCAGTACTGTGCTGTGTGGTGCTCAGCCACGCTGCTCTCTCAGCTCGGCAGCAGAGAGAAGGTTGAGGTATTCCTGTGATCCTCATGCTGGGCATCGTGACCGTTTTCCCCCCTTGTGAATATATGCTGCTGTGTCCTTTCCTTAGTTTTGTCCTGTTTTGTCTGAGGTGAAGTGAATCTGCCCCAGAGCTCCTCGGTGGGGTTTCCAGAGGTGCCCCAGAATCAACCTGTTTAAGAGAGTCTGGTACTGTGAAAGTGCTGCTTGGCTATTTGTAATTCTCAGTCTTTCCAAAATGTGCAAGTGTGGCTGTGCTTCTGCTTTTTCTCTCTGTGTTTGTCAGTATTTGTGAGCATTGATGGAGTCTCCTCTTGACTTCATGGACCCCAGCCCTGTGTTCCATACCCAGCCACAGTATGCTGTTCTTTGGTTTTTCCCATGGAGCACAGATGATACTTCTAACTACGCGTACAGGAGAGAGATACAAAGTCATGGTTCCTCCTCTAGAAACCAGACAGCCAGCGTCACCAGAGCTGTTATTACAGACATAAACCCTGGAACCTTCTATAATTTCACCGTATTTGTAGGGGTAGCTGACAGTGTCACTAGAGGAAAAGAAATCTTTATAAAATGCAGTAGAAATAAGTCCCAGTCACTCACAGCTATGTTTTAACTAAATCTGTTTCTTCTGGTAGACAATTCTGATTCTCCTTATTTTCTTAAAGTAATCCCCTTTTTTAATAGCAAAATAACTTAATCCATGAGGGTTTTTTACCCCTTTATTTGGAAGTATTAAATCTTCATCAAAGTAGTAGATAACTTTACTGTGTGTTAGAATAGTAAATGTTACAGGAGTTTTGTTCTTGAAGGCCAAGTTTTAGGAGATTTTTAGTTTAGAGGGACCTTTCCTCAGTGTTACTGCTATGTTAACTTTTAAAATATCTTTTTGTATCTGATCATAAGGTTGGAATTTTTATATTGTGTCCTATAGGACACTCACAGAAGCTGAGATGATGTTGCTGCTGCTCTTGAGGATGGCTGCTGCTGTGCTCTAAAGCACACAGAGGTTATGTTTTCCAATTTGTTGACCACTAAGAGTTTTATGTAATTATACATGGAGTTAGTGTCAATCTACATACTACTTTAAAAATGTTCTTGGAGTAGTATGTTCAATGGTTGAACAGTATTTTGGAAACTTTGCTCATCCTGTCAGATACTCAACCTAAATTTTCTCAGTAAACCTGTCTGCAGCGGAGTCAGAGGACACGGAAGAGGTTTGTGTTCTTAGTGTGCTGAATACTTCTCTCCCCTGTAGGGTAGTAAGTCCTTCTAGGCAGTAGCTTCACCTTTTTAAAAGTGGAAAGGAGTACTCAAGTTTTACAGACATGTATACACAGAACTTATAAATAGACATCTTTTTCTATTTACGACAATACTTGATTTCTTCTCTTTTTTTTTTTTTTTTTTTTTTTTTTCCTTCCAGTTCCTGCAGTAGTGAATTCATTTCATTGTGAACCAGTGGCCAAGCAGTCTTCCCTGATGCTGAAATGGGAATGTCCTTCTGGTAACAATTCCGGCTTCAAAATTAAAATCTTTAATGATACATGGGAAAAAGAAGAATGGGCTCCATCCTGTATGAGAGAAGGCTCAGAGGAAACCTTCAGAACATTGTCTTTGGATTATTTCAGGACCTATGTTGTTACTATTGCAACTCTTTCAAATAGTTCTGAAAGCCGTCCAGTGCAGCAAATGTGTAATACAAGCATTACTGGTGAGCATTAACATTTGAGAATGAAAGATATTTGTAGAACCGAAATATTAACTTAATGATTACAGAATACCAAACTTGATGTGCAGTACATTATCAGCCTACAGATTATGAATAAAACACTACATTCATGCAAAGTCTAATGTGACTCACAGTAAATACACATTATATGAACAGCACCAGTATTACAGCGTTTTCATGATTGGAAAACTTTTCTTTATCAATTGTTAAGGTACTAAAAAAATTTCTGTTTATAGACCCACCTGCTCCAAGCAAAGCTCCTTTAGTCAAGGCAGTCAGTCACAGCTCATTATCTGTTGAATTCTCTGATTTTGAGTCAGTGAATGGACCGTTGAAAGCCTATGCAGTGATGATCGCAACAGAAGAACAAGGTAAGATACTGTGATCGTATCTTGTAGCTGTGTGAAACAATTATGAGACAGCATTGTGTTTTAAATTCTAAAGAGGAGTTAAATGGATAGAGAAAAAGCTGACTCATTATTTTCAATCACCTTTCAAAAATCACAAGGCAAATACTTTGGTTACTTGAAGTCAGATCACTCCTTGTTTTCAGAAAGCCACTGTTTTAACTCAGCCTTTTCCAGCCGGATTTATCCTTGTATGTAAGTGTCATATGTATTGCCACTGTGCTGTCGCCAACTTGATCTGCAGGTGATTCCTGCCACAAGAGTGTGTGGTATCCTTTTTTTTTCTCCCACAGAGTAGTTTTCAGGGCTACTAATATAAGCAGCTTTGGAATGTGGGATGTTTTTCCCCCTCCCTTCTTTAGCTGGAAGATGTCTGCAGTGAGATCTTTTAAAAATAAATAAAAAAAAATAAATAAAAAAGAGAACTTTCCTTCTGATGTTACTTAAAATACTTCATTAACTGAGAGGCAGTGCAAGTGGAACACTTTTGAATAGCATTGTCAGCATTACGTGCTGTGGGAGGTTGAATGCCATGGAAAGCTAGAGGGTACTCTTTCAAACTCACCTCTTTAAAGAATCAAAATAGAGAAGTGTCTTTGGTGGATGTCCAGTGATAAATCGTAAAATTAAGGAACGAACTTTGCAGCATAGGTTCCAGTTGAACTTCTTTTCATCTCTGCCAGTGCGCTGGAGGAATAAAGCAGCTGCTGGAGATTGTTCCCCCCAAGTGGGATTTCACATTCATGCTTAACCTTTGTCTTAACACTGTGGAAGTTCATCTTGCAGCAATTTGACTGTAGGTCGGTCTTCTGTGGTTTCCATACAACATATGTCCCACATATGTAGAAAATTCTTACTTTTCACATGCCTACGTAGCTGCCCCAGAGTTGCTGATTTGAATGTCGGATCTCTTGCATGCAGCAACAGCTCTGCTTGTACCTTCACCCAGTCCTGTTTAGTCTTGATGAGATTCAGCGTGTTCTTCTGTGTGATTTTGATTGCAAGTTATTCAAGAAAGAGGACTTTCAAGATGTGATTGAAATAAGGAAGATCACCCGTGTTTATAATTTAGAATCTGAGTGCTTTGATAGGAGCAGAAAACTATCCTTACAGCCAAGCATAGCTTCAGCTTTTTAGTGTTGAAATAACATTAAAATGCTTGAGATGTATTTCCCTGTCTTAAAACAGACACCATTCATTACCTTTAGGCTGGATAGAGGGGACTTTTTTCGGTTGTGTAAGCAATGGTGTATGTGGCTGTTTGAGGTGTCCTAAGGTGATGGCCAAGACATCCCCAAGGAGCTGCAGATATAACCCAAGATGTACATCTTTTTGGAATGGAAACTAGGGACTGGGCAGGGCGTATAACGTATCTCACGCAGTATTGAACACGCATTTCTAGGCAACTGAGTTAATTGCAACCTCAGCTGCTTTTAATGTAACCAAGCCAGTGCTTTAGAAGAGCTGTCTTGCCCCCTGTTCCTGCAGTTATAGTTGGTGAGAGCTTTGCTGCTGGTGGCAGGTCAGACCATGTCTACACAACTATAGAAAAGCTACTGGAGCTTTTCCACCTTTCAGAGCTCCTGCAAGGCTTCTCCTTTTTAGAGGTGAATTTGATACTGTATCTGCTTTTAGAAGGAGCTTTTGGCTTTGTAAGGCAGTTGGTAGGGAGCAGCGTATGCAAACTTCAGTCAAATGAGCAAGATTCTTCCTCCTGCAACACTTTGAGTATTTACATCAGTTTGCGCTTGAGTTGTTGGACAACTGTTATTTTGAGCTTGTTTATTACCTCTTAAGTCACATGGGCATCAGCTGTGTAATCTGCCTCAAGTTTCTAGGGTTCATCTTCTAACAACAGACACTGTAAAGGGGTGCTGTTCTGCAGGTGGTATCCTGTTGGCCACTGTTTGACTACAGTAGCCTACTCTTCTTTGTCTTCTGGAAGACATACTGCTTTGGCCAGTGCTTGTCTGTGTCAAGAAAAGGCAGAAATTAACTCTTGTCTCTTAGGGTTTAGGTGTGAGACTTCTTGTAAGATGTAGCAAGGACCTATAGCTCAGGACAAGTTTGGTGTCACCCTGAATGAGGCTTGATGCTGTTTCGGTAGCACAATGTTAGCAAATACCAATTGACTTTTTCTACACTGTTTGCATTGTACTCGGCTACATATGATAGTTGACAGAGCACATATGGCTATGGCTGGCTTGTCTCGCGAAGGGTATCCATGAGGATGCTGGAGTCTACTACTTAACACCCCTTTACAGAGAAGCTCTGCTATACATCGTGGAGGTAAAACCAGTAAGAGATTAAAACAAACAGCGTTGGGGAGTAGGGAGGTAGTTCAGTAGATTGCACTGCAGCAGAAGAGGTTTCTGAGATTGTCTGGTGCGCTCGGGCTTTCATTTCAGGCAGCTCTTACAGAGTAATGGCAGCTGTGGTTAATGTGACAGTCTCAGGCGTCGCGCCAAGCAATACAAAAATCAGTGGGTGATGTATACTACATATGTCCTTGGTTTTCCCTGAAGGTTGTGGGTCTTTGAAGTCTAAATTGAACAACACATACAAAGATTTCAAGAAGAGGACGACAGTCACCTATGTAACATACGTCATAGATACAGAGCAGGCAAAATCACCTTCTTTCCGTTCTCAGAATGGTACAAACATCATTAATGTCGGCAAGGGAAACACAGTGTATGCCTACGAAAACGGACCATTGATTCCTCTTCATTCATACAGGTATTTATCTCAAACCACTGTTTGGGTAATTTTTCTGGAGTTGAAAGCTAAAAGATTGTCTGATTAAAAGATTACAGATTTTGCTTATTACAGATTTTGCTTATGTCTGTTAAAACCATGTAATGTACCTGTCTCTCTGTCTTTGGGTTTTTTTTTCTTCTCCCTTACCAACAGGGCAAGCATTGCAGGTTTCACTAACATAACCTTTACTATGGCCGACATCATTGTGGGGGAAGATAGTTACGTATCATTTTCACCCTGTTCTGAGGCAGTTTTGCTACCCCAGGATCCAGGTATGGAAATGTCAATTACAGGACTGGTGGCTTGGCACATATACAGTGTGTGGCAAGTTTCATAACAGCAAAACACACGCTGTTCTGTTTTTTCTGTATTGAATTGTTTCTTTCTAGCTTTGCAGTGAACCGCTCTGTAAATTCATAGCTTGCATATAGCCCTGCAGGTGACCTCTTTTTCCCATGTGTGCTTTCCCCTGCAGAAGTAACAGAAAGCTGTGCTATTCATGACACACTAAAAGGGATTGGATGGCACAGTGAGACTTTGGTACAGAAACAAGTAGCAAAAAGCAGCTGATGTACTAACAGTTCTGGTAAATTAGAAGCGGATGTATTAGAATGCAAATACTGGTCCTTTGATGCCAATTTTGTATTAATTTATCATGCTTGGTTTATTATTCTTGATGAGCTTTCAATACTGGTACTGACAAAGGACACAGTAGAGAATAGATGTTTAGTAGAGCAGAGTGTGCTCTGTCACTTCTGAGGTTCTTTTGTAGCGTGTTGATTGAGCTAAATCATTACCAAGGAGGTAAATCAGTAATGAGTAATACTGGTTCTCTTTTACCAGGTGTTATTGCTGGAGCTGTTATTGGATGCCTTTTAGCTATATTGGCTGTAGTTTCTATAGGGGGTTTCATATTCTGGAGGAGGAGAAGGTAATGTGTGTTCATTATGCATTTGCTGTGATGAGGAACCACAAGTATTTCACTTCTGTATCTTTCTCCTATAAAGGCCTCTCTTTGTTTTATGCGCTTCTGCCATGAGGTTTTAAAATACGTTCTGTTAAAAACCTTGTTTGTATGTCACAGATTAGAGTGGATGTGCCAAGCTAGTTAAATTATTTTTTTCAACCCCATAGTTACAAACTGACAAGTTAAGATTTGTTTTGTTTAGCTCTTCTGAATTCATGCATGCTGATGAAGTAATTCAGTCAGAAGTGAGAAAACATCACAAATTACTGTGCTAAAAGACATATGTAATTGTATCTTGGATGGTTTTATTTTAAATGAACCATTAATCACACTTTTTACTTGCTTGATGGCCTGTTACGTGAAATCTCTATTCCGGAGTTTCTAGAAGCTGGTGAGTTGCCTAGGAATTGGGCTGGTTCCTGTTTCCAGTGTTTTCCAAATGATCTGGGACTTAAGAGTCCTTTTCCTGCTTCTGTTTGTGCGGTACATCCTTTCTAAAGAATTGGCTGTAGGGCCCTTAGTCCAGTTTTCTTAGTTTTTCTGATTAACTGCTGTTATATTTACAGGCATGTCCAGTAGCTGTGGACAATACTGAGAAGAGCTTCCTCTAAAGCTAGGAACACTTACTTTCATTCAGCTGCCACTTTCTGCACCACTGACACATGGCTGCTGCACAGTTAGTGTAGGGATTCTGGGGTTAGCAGCGATTCTCCCGAGATGCTAGCTAACAGCGTGGATCCCTCGGATGTGCTTGTTCCACCAAACCATATGCTTTGTGTCCAGGTGTTGTACTCTGGGTCTGACAGAAAGAAACGGTCCCATTGCACAGCACCACTGAATGAAGAATGGAGTATTTTGTTCTCACTTCAGGTGTAGGGTTTGCCTGAGAAGGGTTTTTTTGCACAGGATAAGATGCTTTAAAAGAAATCGTTTTGCACAGGAAACAGCTGTTGTCAGAAATTTAATATGCATCCCACTAAATTCTGCTGTGTATTGTGTTGTTTTCTTTCACAACAGGAAAGATAAAAGAAATACTGAAGTGTCCTTTTCTCCCATTAAGTAAGTCCATATCCTTTCACACATTGTTTTCTGAGCTCAAGTGATATTTGCAAAACTTAATGTGAACCCTGATCCTGGTTTTCTGTGCAGTTTTATATAGAATTTTTCAATATTAATTCCTCGTGGAATTTAAAGACTCTAGCCTGCTGACTAAAAATAATGACATTGATTGACACTTCTTGAGCTGCCACAGGGATTTGGAGTGCTCACTTTGTGAGTTGCTATTAGACACACAGATGTTCCACGTAGTTTTGAAAAAAGAGGATGTTTGAATGAAACGTGGGCTTCCATGCACATCGAGGGAACAATCCAAATTGTTGATAAAGTGCACATAGGCACAGTTCTGCACCGTGTCCTGGATTTTCCTTTGCTTTATGATTACTTTGTGCTGAGCCATTAACTCAGACAATCCTGATACTGTACAAGCTTTGCCGTGGGAGGGTAACCACAATATACTGGAAGTCACAGACAGTGCAATTGAATCACATTATCGAATTTTTGTGCTGGTGGGAAGGCTTGGCCAGAGCAGCCCATGAAGTCCCACCTGTGCAGACTTTGATAGTTTACATAAAATGCACCAGGGAATGAGGCAAGTCTGAGGGGAGTGCAGAAGCAGCTGACTGATGGCATCTGTGATACCCTTCTCCTGAAGGATGCGCTATTCTCACCTTGGTTTAACAGATCAGTTAAATCCTGTGCTTGGTAACCTGTCCCCTGTAAATGCACGGTTTTGTAGCTGCTACTAACAGTCGTGCTTTCATTCTTAGATTCACATAGTGAAAAATAAGCTGCATGTGTCTAATCAGCCTTTTTTTCTTCCCCCCCACCCTCCCTTGAAGAATCAAGAAGTAAGTAAAGCATACTTTCTAACACATTAACTGAATTCATGGTTTATTTACGTAATCTCAGTTACCAGTACATGGCTTTTCTCATTTCAGATCAAAAATCATTAAAGTGGAGAACTTCGAGTCCTACTTTAAGAAGCAGCAAGCTGACTCCAACTGTGGTTTTGCTGAAGAGTATGAGGTATGTGCCCTCAGTGGAGAGAGCTTCATGACAAATGTTTTTGGAAAGGCAAATTAGCTTTCCTATGGAGCATACAGGAGGCTGGCTGGAGTGGGAGGGAAGGGATCTTTATTACAGAGATTATTACACCGCGTGTGTAGCCTTCCCTTCTCAGATTCAGCTCCAAAGTGCATGATAAATACTTCACATCCTGAACTATTCTCTCACCCTGTGAGCTTACAGCATGGCCTGCTGGGCAGAGCTCTCAGAGGCAGCGTCTCCTCAGTCCTTGCCTGAGTTGCACTATAGAGTCAGCCTCAGGAGAGCTATTTCACTTCTCTGCACTTTGGGGTTTTTTTATCTTTTGTTTTTCTACACAGCAAGACAGGTCTCTTGCTACCAGCACTGACTTCTTCAGTGTGTAGGTGTGATTTGCAAACCACACCTGTGCATAGCTGGACGGAGCAGTCAGAGGAACAGCAATTGTGATTAGCTTAGGGACCATAAATGGTTTTCTATGAAATGTGCTAAAGCTTAGCTGTTAGCAGGGTACAAAACGCAAATCAAGTGTCAGTAAGGATTCTGTGTTGCCATGTCTGCTGTTAAAAAATCTCAATTTTTTTCATCTCCTTGAAGCTATTAACTGACTTTCTTCTTCTTTCCAGATGAAATTCTGTCCTTTTGATTGCATTTTTCAGGCTGGTGCTCTGCCTTGCCTTCCTCTGAGATTGTGCTTCCTTCTGTCCTTTCATGATGTACTTGCTCCCTTCCTCCCTGTGATGCAGAGCTTATGCGAGGGAGGTCGCTGCCCGGGGGTCAGAACGGGTGCACCCTTGCTGTCGGTGTCATTGATGTCCATGTTGTCTATTTCTGCAAAACTGGTTCTGGGCTTTACAACCCCCCTCTGGGTTTTAAACATGCTGCTGTGCCTGCATTCCTTATTCATCCCTTCTCCGTCTGCTCTGCTGCAGTCACGCTCCTGCTATGTAAAAAGATGATTCTTTCTGTCATTTATCCCAGTTTAATGTGCCTGCTGTTACAGCAAAGGCCAAAGGTGTTTGGAGCATTTGTCTGTTTCAGTTGTGTGTGGTTCCCAGACCAGGACCATGTGCTGGTAAGGCCCTCTTTTATTGTAGGAACTCAAGTCTGCTGGTGTTCATCAGCCCAAATTTGCTGCTGAACTTGCCGAGAACAGGGGAAAAAACAGATACAACAATGTCCTACCATGTGAGTTACTCTTCGGTTTTGCATCTTCTACTGGTCAAGTTTTTACATGAAAACACTTGGGTTCAGTTAACCTGGCTTCAATAGTAACCAGAGGTTTCAAAGAGGGGATAATGTCATTAATTTCCAAATGAATGAATTTGGGCTGCTGCGTTCCCAAAATCACTGTAGAAGCAAACCTCAGGAGTTTTCCCTCAAGAATGTTCCCTAAATTTCCCAAACTTTCCCTCAAGGAAGCTCCTCAAAGAGCTTTCCCTTAATTAAATAATTGTAATTTTCTGTTCGTGAGAAACTTGCAGCCCAGGCGGCAAACCCAAGAGGGTAAGAGCTGCTGTGGCCACACAGATGCGCAGAGCTGTGGCCCAGCTGGGCAGCCTTGCCACTGAACCCAGGTTCCGCACCCGGCCAAGCTGGCTGTGGGCACCCCAGCGCAGCAGCATGTAAGGAGGAGTTGGAAGGCAAACAGTGACGGGTACTTACGGGTGCTTTGGAGGAAAAACAGCTGCGGTGGCAGCAGGAGACAAATTACATTTTTCTCCAGTAGTTAAAACTATAGTAAATTTCTTGTTGTATTAAAAATACATATCTGTGCAAAAACATACTGTTTTTTAAAAAAATAAAATATCTGTTCAGTATTCTGAGTCTTTATCCTAACAACTCGTTTTTCTGAAGGCCTTCATTACAAAAGTTCTAAACTGCTGCTATTTGTGATCACTGAAGTTATATTCTTATTCTTAAAACGCACACTGTTATAAAACACCTTTTATTTAGAAATCATGCGTTAGGTGAGCAGTATTTTGCTGAAAGGTTCAGGTTCTGAAATTCCTCATTTTCTTTTCCTTTTTTCTTTCTGCAGATGATATTTCTCGTGTTAAACTTTCAGATCAAAACTCTGCAACTGACGATTATATTAATGCAAACTATATGCCTGTAAGTTGCTTCATTAGTTGAAATGAAATATAATGCGTGTTTTTATGATGTAGGCTTAACAGCTCATGATGATGTTTAAAATTGGCTTTTTGTCTCATTAATGCATGTGTGTGTGTATATATATATTTATTTTGGGCTTTTTGTCTTAGGGCTATAACTCGAAGAAGGCCTTTATTGCCGCACAGGGCCCTTTACCCAGTACTATAGAAGACTTCTGGCGCATGATTTGGGAAAAGAATATTTACTCTATTGTGATGTTGACAAAATGTGTTGAACAAGCCCGGGTATGTTTCTATTAAAACTGAACCATCTCTTGAAGACCGTTGCGTCTCTTCTAATTTTGGTGTTACCCTAGTAGGTTGGAGACCTTCTTTCTTTTAAAAACCATCCACTTACTGGAAGACTGTTTTCTAAATTAAGTAAGCCCCATTTTTTTAGCTTTTCCCCATTTTATATCTGCTGACTACTAGAAAAGATAATCTCAGGAGGGTTGTGGAATTGCTGCCTTTAAGGGTGGGTTCTTCTCCCTGAGGAATGGTTTTGATAGAGCTTCTGCCCAGGAATGGGCTGTTGGGAAGGGTGACGTGCTTTCTAGCCCTGCTTCAGGTGGGGTGTTAGTTAAAACTAGAGTCAGCTGCTGTGTATGATGTGCCTCATCTTGCAACTCTCTTCTTAGACCAAATGTGAGCAATACTGGCCAGACAAACAATCCAAGAGCTACGGTGACATTACTGTGACAATGGTCTCGGAGGTTGTCCTTCCAGAATGGACAATAAGGGACTTCACTGTAGAAAAGGTGAGCCCCCCCCAAGTTGTTAGTGTATCTGTAGAAGTGATTTATTGCATCACTATGACTTCACATGTTAAGCAACACTGATGTGATAATATATAATTTCACTAAAACTTAATGAAATTCAGAGTTATCTGAGGGAGAAGGATAAAAGTTGTTTATTTTTATTTGAGGCTTGGAGCATATTTGACTGCTTTCTGCCAGAAGTCTGATTTAAAATCTTTCACACTATTCGCTGACGACGAGATTCCTGTGATACTTGTGTGTATGTTTGGAAGCCCTGGCTTCTCACAGCTGTTTTAGCAACATATCCAGTGGTGGGAGTGAGTTGTCAGTAAGAGCCTCCCTGTGGCACAAAGGGGTCTGCCAGCAAAATCTGGCCTGCTAATGGGAATTGCTGGTTGCCCTGTCAGTGGTCCTGAGCTGGCGTTTCTCTGAGACTCGCACCTTACGCAGAACTTCTGCTTATGCAGATACTTGTCCTGTCTGCTAGACTGAACAGTTAGCTGTTTCTGTCAGCAAATGAAATGCAGCAGAGGTGATCTTGGAGTAAAGTGAAAAGTAAAAGGCAATTATTTCGAAGTATTCTCTACCAGAGCAGGAGGAGGGAAACTGAAATATCATTGATCAAATTACTGCACAGTTTGTAACAGGCCCCTAGTGAAGCTGAGCTTTGCCCAGTACATATGTCTGGAAGCCCTACTGTTGCTCCTCTGGAGCCGGTTTGTTTATTTGTTTATTTGTTTGTTTGTTTTTCCCCTGATGTGTATTCCCCTAGTCTAACACGCCAGAGAGCCACACGGTGCGCCAGTTCCATTTCACCTCCTGGCCAGATCATGGAGTGCCGGAGACAACAGACCTTCTCATCAACTTCAGACACCTTGTTCATGAGTACAGCAGTCAAAATCCAATCGACTCTCCTACTCTGGTGCACTGCAGGTAGGAAGAACATATTTGCGTTAGACACATTTTTATCTTGTGGCTTTTTTAAAAACAATTCTTTTCAATGTGATTTAGAAAAAGAAAAAAAAAAGTAAGTCTCTTTGCTTAAGGACATGGGCTAATCATCCTGCCAAATTAAAACCTTTGCCCCATGCCTCAGAAGGGTAGCAATGCTATATAGGTAGCAAAGTACACGACACAAAATTACATTAGAATAGACCCTGTGTCCTAGCCTGGAAAGCTTAGCTCGAGAAGCTGCCTTTTCAAGTACTTTTACAGGTAACCTTGTGCCAGTGCAAGACTGGGAAGCCCAAAAGCGTGTCCTCCCTCCCTGTCGGTGGTAGTAAGAACCACCCACTGGGCTGCAGAGGCTTTTAGTACCCGTGCCACTGCAATAATAGAAAGCATTTTGCTAGACTCACTGGTGTTTTGGCAGGCCACTGGTGAGCAGGTGGTTGAGAGAAAGCAGTAAATAGCTTTCCCCATGTCACTGCAGTGCTGGTGTTGGGAGGACAGGAACATTCATTGCCATTGACCGCCTGATTCAGCAGATTGAAATGGAGAACACTGTGGATGTGTACGGAGTGGTGTATGATCTTCGCATGCACCGACCTTTAATGGTGCAAACTGAGGTAAGGCTGTCTTCCGTCCAGCAGCATGTTTTTCAAATATGCGTAATAATCCAGGAAGGGTAGGCTCAAGGTGTACTTCAAAATTACAGGAAGATTAGATACTAAGAAGCAATCTGAAATTGCTTTTTATTTGATATTTATTTATCTTCCCTCCTTCCTGCCTCATCTCTTCCCACAAAAGTAGTTGCAGCCAGGGGCCATAGTACATCCGAGCAATCTCTTTACAGAGTACTTCGTAGGAGTGGCATTTGCAGCTGGAAAGAATCAAATCCTGAAAAAGTTGGTTTGTTTTGGTTTTGGGGGGCTTTTTTGCAGCTTCTTTCACCCATGTGAGTTTTATAGTTTTATCCTTACAGCTGTGAGCCAGAATTATCTTCAGTCAAGTGGTCTCAGTTCTGTTCTGCAGGAACACCCATGTTCCTGTTGAAATTATGACATCAGTCTGGAAAGGTGTGTGGATTAACTCAAGCTGATCTGAAAAAGGCTGTAAACTGTCCATCATGAAGGTCTTTTAAGAGGGAGTTAGGCATGACGGAAAACTTGATCCTAGTTCTTTACGGAGGGTTGATCAGATGATGTCATGAGGTCCTTTCCAGTCCTGTTTCCCATGAACTATACGTACAACTTCTAAAATATACTCCCCGATAGCATTCAGCGCAGTGCATCCGAACCCCAGAATCTGTATTCAGGAGCAGAATTACTTCCAAAATTGAGTTATTTTCTAGAAATGTATTACCCTCTCTTTCTTTCATCAGGACCAGTACGTCTTCCTAAACCAGTGTGTTATGGATATTATTAAATCCCAGAAAGACAAGAAAACAGATCTTATTTACCAAAACATGACAGCAATGGCAATCTATGAGAATTTCACACCTGGGCCAGGCTTCGGGAAGGCAAATGGCTACCACGCATAGCCTGGAAGGAGTGCCATGTCTCCAGGAGGCGTTACCTGCACATAGGAAAGGGAGGTGTTCTGCTCAAGTTTTCCAGGATTGTGTGGAGTGTCTGGCTTCTCCAGTTCTGTCTGCATTTGACGATGTGATCTGCGGAAGGAAAACCAATTCTGTCAGGAGCTGCAGATTGATATAAAAGAAAAACAAAACAAAAAACAAACCAAGCAAAACTATTTAAAGTTAACAGAAGAATCTTGCTTTTTCTTGGGAATTTAACAGTACTGATAAGTGAAAATAGCATTTGCAGTATGAACGGTGAGCTAGTATTTAATATTAAAATAATAACACAAGCTTTTTATTACAATTTTATATGATTTCATTTACAGACACCAGGCTTGTGGGCTGTTTTAATATATTTAATTATAAGTTTCAGGAACATATTTTATCTACTGTATCTGATTACTTAGCTAATAGATATGTGCCTCTGTGAGTTTTGGGGTTTTTTTTTCTGTGTTCCTGTTTATTTAAAAAAGGAGTACAAACAGCTCCTTCAAATGGACATTTATATTTGGAAATTGTGCCTTTTCCAGTTGCTACTCTAGAAAAAAAACCAGCAGAGATTCTATTTTTGTACTGAAACTCCTAATGAGAACACAGATTTTTAAATAAGGCTTATGTCAAACTTAACTGTAGTTGCACTGTTGGCAGGACTCTCCAGAAGTTTGGAGGTGAGCTTTGTTTTTGCATTTCACCACAAATAGCCCCTGCCTTAATGTTTCGGTGCCTCTGCTAGAGCAAAAGGAGTGTGGTCTGTCACTCCAAGCTTTAACTATAGTAAAAAAAAATGAGCAAGTGAGTATGTGAATGTGTGTGCGGGTGTGTGTGGGTGTGTATGAAGGACAGAATAGCTTCTCCCTGTTCCTGGCTGATATTCCTGTTTTTATACAATTTATAATGATTTATTTAAAGGTGCAATATATAATTTACTGAATAATGATCACTCTATTCTAATAGAGTTTTACTCAGGTTGGTGTCTTTTTATCATTGTTGTTGTTTTTTCTCAAATATATAAATCTGTGAAAATGTTGAAACGAAGGTTCCATGTGTCCAAGCACTCCCAGATTGACAGGCTTTACTGTTTCTACCAGAACAAATTGCACAAAATTCTCCTGTAAAGACCAATTTCTCAGTTGTTTTAGCCATTCAAAACTGAGACGCATCTTACCTGCCTGCATCTCATTGACCTAATGTAATGGTTTTATAATTACCTGCAATATACTGCTGCTGTTGTTTTAACTGGTCCTTTTAAAAATGGAACAAACAAGCAGAAACCCCCTAGCTGCTGATTTTACAAGTCAAGGATCAGATTGGAATTATTTTGCTGGTACATAACTGCTAGACTTATGAAGGCATTACCAATGAAGGACTTCTTAATTTTAACTAGGTGGGGGTGGGGGGTGGGGGGGTGTGGTTTTTGGTCTTCGGATCATTGCACTGGTTGCATTGCAGAGGAATACAAAGTTTATGAATAATGCTATAGAATAGCTATAAAGTGGTGAAAGTCTTATGAAGGTTTAATAACCAGAGTCCCTGGTATTCTGCTGCTTTGTTTTGTGTTGTTTTGGGTTTTTGTTTGTTATAGCAGAGTTGTCAGAAGAAGCTACAGATGCTAGGAGTGTATGTGACAGTACAGTGGAACCTGGCGACCTCACAGAGTCCACTGTCAGCTGAAGGAAAATGTAGCAATTCCTGGTGCACAGCTGTAACTTTACAGGTATACCGTGGAATTTTTTACAACCTGGAGTGAAATTGTGGTGTGCAATGTGTGAACAAAACTGGAGGACAAACCACAGTGTGCTTCAGCTTTCATGGTTTTGGGGAGTGTTTTTTTGTTTTTTTTGTAGCAGCCACTTCTGGGTTCTTGAATATTTTTTTCTTTCTCTGAAATACTTAAAAAAAAAAAAAAAAAAAAAAAACCACACACAAAAAAAATCCCAAAAAACCCCACGAGGTTAATGATCCTGCCCAACTCCATCCAAACTGGCATTCCACATAGTGGATCTCTCACCTGGCATTCTTTCTAAGCTGCTGTCAGATGACAAAGATAAACCACTTGGACCAAACAGAACCATTCCAAAGGAACTGGGAGGGAAGAAAGTCTGCCCCTTAGTCATGTTATTTTTTTCTCTCTTAAGCTTTCAATTACTGCACATCTGTGCAGAGCGCAGAGACAGTATTGATTACGGCAGGTCTCCCAAGAACTTGCTGCCTTAGGGTGCTGAATGCTCTCTTGCTTCAGAAGGCTCTTGTTTTGTATAGCACAGAAGAGAGGGAGACTAATCTTCTATGCTAGATCACGTTTGCATTGTATTGCAGCAGAACATCAGAAAACGAGCTTATAATGGTATGTGTTTCTGCCTGGTCACTGCCCAGATACTGTTACAGAAAGCAAACCTATCTGTCCTGTTGTTTTGATGTTGGAAGCAGGTGCCAAATTCTCCCTTGTGTTGCCATCTAAAGAGTATCTGTTTTTAATACAACTGTATACACGTGTATTCCCAAATCTGACCCATTGTGGGAAGAGACAGAAGTTGGAAGGAAATGACCTGCTGATAGCAGGTATAGGTGGAAAAAGTTGGTAAGGCTTAAAATGTGGTAAAGACAAAGTTGGCCGTAGTATTGATGAGAGGAAGTAGAACATGCCTCATAGAATATCTCTGCAGGAAGAGGAGGATTAAAGGCAATGCTCTACTACCTTGTTGATCTGTCTTGGTCAAGGTGATGTGAGTTCCTGCAAATACTTTTTTCACTGCCTTCTGATGTTCTGTGTGTTACAGTCGCTGAGGTCTGTCTCTTTGGCCAATGTTTTCTCTTGCTGTTGCTTATGTAAAGATACCTGCTTTTCAGGCTGAAAGCTCCACTGTGTGGCAACTACATCTGCGTTTCTGTTCGATTCTTTCTTTCCATTTGGGGCCTGCTTAAGAAGGGAAAAGTTGATGTGTGTCAAATAAGTGACTGCTGAATATCTTGAAATTATGTATAAATCTTAATTGTTTTCATATTTGTTGTACAGGAAATTTCAGCACGTGTCTATAATGGTTTTAATGGTTTCATTTGTTTTTAAAGATATAAAAATAACAATTAAAAAGCATCATCCTAGAGCACTTTCTGTCTTGTGTTTCCTTTCTTGGGGTTTTCTTCTCAGTTCCTTTTGAATAAAATTAATTTTCTAGAATACCCATTTAATTTGAGGAGCTTTATAATGGATAAGGAGAGTGGGCTCCCATCCTGTAGGGTGGCACATGAGTTGGGTACGTATTACGGTCACTAGGGCTCCCTGCGAGGGTGTTAATCTGTCATTGAGCCTTGCCTGGTGGAACAGGGCCTGATGCTGTTGTGTTCTGGCAGTTGGTGGTCTCTCTAAATGAAGAGCTTGGTACCAGTTAAAGGAACAATACCTTCATCCAAGGTCAGTCAAAAGATTTCCGCTAACTGAAACAGCCTTGAGGGAGGACCAGTGTTTCTAGGACTCCTTTACTTCCACAAAACCCAGAGTGATGGCTTTTTCATCCCTTGAAAGAGGTGTCCTGTTGTCAGGGGGTGATGACAGAAGCAGGTGCAGAAATATCTTGGTAATGTTGTGTTATAGCTGGCTTCTTGATTACAGATTACCTGACTGCAGATGGATATAAAATATCCATATAAATCTTGTGTCTTCTAAAATTCTTGGTTTCCATTCCTGGTTGCCATCTGAATCACTCCCAAGGAGGATCACATGCCTGGAGGGTGATACTGGCACTCAGTAGCTCTGCAATTTATCACGGGGTGCTGACACTTACTGTAAAATCTTGTGATCCTCCATCATAACTCTGGTGCGTTTTCTGAAACAACCACATGGTGAGAGGGAAAGAGCAAAGCGTGATTGTCTCATCATCTTCCAGTGGGAGAACGTGCCAGCCACATGATGGTTGTTAGAGTGCGCTGCATGAGACTTTCTGCAGAAGACAAGCTGTGCCAAGGAACTTCCCAGCATAGGACCTGCAGCAGGTGACCACCACTACCGGGGCCAATCAGCCTCGGGGACACTTTTAGGGAGCAAAATCCCTCACTTTTTTGTTTTCCTTAAATCAGATTTGAAATATTAGAACTTCAGTAAAGCCAACTGTTCTGGATGTCATATGGAGTGTTAGTCTGTTGGGGTGGGCAGAACAGATCCCGTGTATCTGGAAGTCTCATTCTGTACCTGGTGGTGCCATGTATTAGGTTTACTGACTTTGAGAATAAAAAGGTGGAGTTCAGACAGGAAAGGATGTAATCTTCCTGTCCTGTTCTTTGCTTGATAAATGGTATGTAGTCTGGAATACTGCTCCCTTGCATGCCCTTCCTGGCTGGGTGCTATCAGGCAGCAAATGGATTTTGGAGATGAACAGATGTGGATGTTCTTGCAGAAGAGGGACAGAAATGGGAGCTTGGAAGGGAAAAACACCTGAAAACTTCACACACTTTGCTTTTTTCAAGCAAAAAAGGAAAAGTCTCTTAGCTATGGCAAAGATGCTAGGTGTTAACAGTTCCTGGGTGTTCTGAGTAAAAGTTAATTAAGAAATGCAGATGCAATCACTTTCGTCCAGGGGCAGAATGAGGGGCAAGCAAGGATCAACAGTTTGTTTCTGAGGCAGGTAGGTACAGTGTTCTCACACCCACCAGAGAAGTTACTGTGCTTCCTTTTCCCAGTTACTGTGGCACTGCTTCAGGGAGGCCCTTTCAGCTCTTCCCATAAGACCTCGTGTCACTGAAAACTCTGGCTTTAAATGGTTCCATTTTTGTTAACAGACATCATCTCCTGACAGCCAGAAGCAAACCTAGCAAATCAGCCCCTCACACCAAGAAAAGGTAGTCTAGTTTGATCCAAAATGAGTTAATTTAACTCATGTTTTACCGTCAACTTTCCAAGTGACTAGGGAAAAGCCAGCTTGTGTGGAACAATGTTCTGGATGTAATGCTAGTGTTTCATAGACACCCCTAGTGTTAATAATGCTTACAAGAAAACTGCTAGGGACACAAAAGCTGTGTGCTCAGTGTGCTAGGGACAAAAGCACTCCTTGCACACGGTGCTGTGTCTCTGCCCTTGTTTCTGTGCAGGGCAGGACGGGCAAGGCAACTGGTATTCTCTTAAGATACTTCTTAGACTCATTTGTTTTGGTTTTTTAGTTGGCAGTTTTCTGATGCGGTGCTTCTAGTGCTGGGAATGTACTATCAGAAGGAAAACAGGCTCTTTGGTAAAGGCTGATCTAACATCCGTTCTTGATTAAGATATGTGCCTACCTAAAAGGGGATCGCTGTCTCTCCAGAAAGGAAATACAGCCTGTTCATTTCTGCTGTAAGCCTCCAGATGGCACATGATACCTCTGTTCTTTCCAGGGAACGCTTTTCCTGCTCGCTTTTTCACTTCCTTCCCAGACTCCGATAACCTCCCACCACCCCATGTGCTGTTTCACCTTTCTTCTCCCCACGCTATGGGTACAAAGCCTGTCCCCTCCAGCCCTGGCTCACGTCAATGCCACCCAGGTCACCATGCCCGTTTAAGGCTGTCTGCCTGCTCCACAGGTGCTAGGTACCTCATGCTCATCTGTGCAGTGTTGTATACCTGATCAGGTAACTTTTTTAAAAAAAGCTCTTAAGTTCAGCAATAGCCTGTCAATGCCAAATAATCCTTGGCTTTTAACACCTGAGCATTGCTAGGTGTTTTCTGATGGTGCATGTAGTCCAAGGTGAGGACTGGCTCGGACCAGCCTGGAGCTGGTTATTCAGTATTGTTGGCTGTGCGGTCGTTTCCCAGTTTGTCTGCTCCACAGCTTTTCTCAGCAGTGATGGATTTATAGGATTGCTGAACGCAGTGCAGATACATCAATAAAGACAGCAAGATGTCCTTACTCATACTGCTCAACATAAAAAACAGTAAAAAGGCTATTTCAGTTAATGAATCTCTGTGTGTGTGTGTAACACTAACAAAGTTTCTTCCACGCCTTTTTTTGCAAGTCTGTAGGGAGGTTTTAAATGCACCTTTTAAAGCATCTGGCAACATCTGGTGAGTTACTTTGGCTTCTTCCTTCTCCAGCCTGAAATACAGAAAGATTTCAATGCAAAGCACTCAATTTTTCACGAGCACAGCTATAATGGAGATGAGTGTGTGAGGGACCTTCAGCAAATGCTCTAAATCTACTGGAAAGTGTGTCTACACCTACTCGGCTGCTTGCAATGAATGAGGAATAAATCAAAACTAGAAGTAACACCTCACCTCCAAACTTCCCATGCTTGTATATCAGCACCGGTCCCATGGAAGATCTGCTCTGTGCAGGGTCTGGCTGAGCTGAACTGCTCTCAGCTACTGTCTCCAGGCCAGATCGATGTTCCCAGCACTGGCACTGGCAGGGCAGGTTGGCACGTGCTGGAGGAAGGCTGAGCTCTGGAGTCCAGTTACCGAATTGCTGAGAAAAAATTCTGGACAATCAGGATCAGTCAAACCTTTAAAACCATTGTAATTTAATAATAAGTCATGTCTAAAGCTATTGAATTGGTTTTCCTCCACCTGATGATGTCCTAAAATGTGACTGAAATGGCAGCCAATAGATTTCAAAGTGAGACCATCAATATTTTTATTTGTCAAGCTCACTGCCAGCACATTAGTACCAGTCACACTATTTCTTTTAAGACACTTGATATTGCCATTTGGTATTTTGAGAATGAACTTTTTAGGGTTTCAGAAAGCATTGCCTTTAAAAAATGCTTCCAAACAAAGATCTGAACAGTTCCACATTAACTGAAAAAAAAATCTTTCTTGGGAATTGCTTTCCATTTTATTTCTTCACAATTTGGACATTTTTTAAAAGCAACTTACAGTAAAGATGAATGGTTGACTGTTTCAATCAGGATTTAAGAATATATTCCAATTTTGTTTCTCTAAAATGTGTTTTGTAGTCAAGGGGACTGAAATACTGAGAAATGCAAAGAAAGCACCAGTTTCACTCACCTGGAGCATGACCTTATCTCTGCTCGACAACCCTTGGTCAGAGGAGAGAGGGAGTGAAGGCATACACAGAGCAAACAGCTTGCATAGAGCTTTGGCAAACCAAGCTTATTTTTTTGAGCAAAATTAAGCACCCAGTTAGAAAACAGTGGTACAGAGAATAGGGAATCTGAATATATATGGATGTCAATCAGTAACAGCTGCTTAAACTTTCTGCAGATGGTAACCTGAGTCATCTAGAACTGATGACAAATTACCCGAACACTGACAGCTCTCCTGTATGTAGATTTTGATATTGAAGTAGGTCAACACATATCACGTATAGGACACGTACTTTTTTCCACGGTATTCTCTTATGCGATTTATAGGTTTGTTAGTGCCTTATTCTAAGCAGCTGTGGAAAGTATGTGCTTTTTCCTGAAGAGTGTTGCACTGAGCCATCCATTATGTGTATTTAGGTACTCGACTTTCCATTTCACAGACACAAGTTAAATATCTTTTTTAAATATTTTTTTTCCTCTTATGTTATTCCAATGCCATGTAAGCATGCATGGCTGGGTAGGCTGAAATTTTAAAAGTCGGTCTGAGGAAGCCAAAATGTTATTACCAAACCAGGGCCTTAAGACTCTTTCAAGGTCACTGGCTTTAAATGATATTAGAGGTATGTGGAAGTATTATTCTGTAGAACACGGTCAGTTGGTTCCAGATGAAATATTATTATAGTTGCAATTTATTACATAAAGTGATCAATATGTTGTAAGTGCTTTTACTAGGTAAAGCCAGAATCTATGTGAAAACACAACCAGCAGCACCACCGTCTGCAGAGGCTGCTCTCTCTGTACTTGGAGAAAACACCACACCACAATTTTTCCTTGGATTGGGCTTTCAATCAGCAAACATTTCAACTTTAAAGGACTTTGCTATTTAGTTTATTTTGGCAAAGGCAGGATGGTTCTGGAGGAGTGAAGCTGGCTGCTTTCTGGACTGAGGACAGAGCTGCTGAGGAGGGAAGGTTCATCTCCTGATGAGAATTTGCAGTCGATACAACCAGATGCAGGAGATAAATATAACCAGCAGCTGAACAAGGCACAAAACAGCAGTGTGATGACCATGGTCACTCTAATAGACAGCATCTACAATTGTCTACCATTTTCTGGACTTCTTAGATACAAAATTTTTAGGAGACATTTGAAGGCATTTTTTGTGGTTTTGTTCAGAAGTAGTTCCTTTCAGTAAAGTGGGTGGTGTCGGAATAAAATCAGAGGGGTTTATGGGCGATTCAAAGCCTGGACAATGAATGTTGGTATCATTAACACAGACGCCAAATCAGCTATGAAATACCACAAAAAGGACCGGCAAAACAAATTGATATCTTTGCCAGCAGCTGCATTGTGGGGCTGAATCGCTTTCCCACGAGCTGGAGGAAGCAGAATGCACTCTCGCTGCGCCGGAGCCAAGGGGCTGTGGGAGGGGAAAACCTGCATGTTTCGCTGCAGGTATGTGCTGCAAATGTTTGCAGATGTGAAGCTGCGGTGCCTTTTCTTCTTATTTCACACAACAGAGAAGGGAAAAATAGTTTAATAATTTCATTGCAACTAATTGCATCTTAATAACCTGGGACTGGACCAGAAACCAGCGGGCAAACAGCAGGGTAAGATTAGTGTGGAGTTTCTCACCAGCCTCCATATAGAGCAGGCTTCGTGCTCCAAGCTGACAATGGCCTTTCAACTTTGCTGATGCATAAGGAAAATTCTTACATGCTAACAGGCAAATTATGATTTCCCATGACTGAAAGACAGGAGCTGCTAAGCATAACAAAGTGAGCTTCCCCTGCTCACTAGGACATCTGCCAGTGATCAAATCATGGCTTTCCTTGGCCCACAGTCAGGAGCAAACTGCCTATTCCTGATCAAAAGCACAGTCTGCTTGGGTGGAGACAGTTTAATTATTGGTGATAAATCTGACAAAAGTCCTTTGAAGTGACAGTCTCAGGATGGCACAGTATTCACATATGGGGGAATCAACTGACTAATTACAGCAATAAATAACCTCAACAATGAAACATAAGGTGGGGGTCAGAGCTGCACAAAGTCACAGGCAGCAGGTGTGAGGGTGGCCAGGCTAGGGGGGACTTGCTGATGTTTAAGGCTGTGGGTGAGGAAAGAGACATTTGGGGTGAACCAGTCATCTGAGAATGTGCCTGGATTTTTGATCTCGTTCTTGCTATGCAAAAGCAGTTGAGGGACTAGCCCATGAAGTCACAGTGGACAGCACAGTGTTTCACTGTGGTGCATTGCCAGCCTTGCAAAGGAGCTGGCAGGGCTCTGTCTCCCCATCACAGCTGGTCCCCAAGAGCAGCCCGTGGCCTTCCGCACCAAACAGAGCCACAGCACAGGAAACCAGGAGATACAATAGGGCTGCAATGGATAGGAAACCCCAAAATAACTCATATGGTTAAATGAAATGCCAACTACTCCTAAGTAACTTCACAGCAAAGGCAGAAAGCAAACAGAAAACACAGTGGCGATTAGGGTCTTGCTACACCTGGGCAAATCCCCCTGCCCTGGAAGCTGACTGTTGTAGCTGCAAGGAGGGGTTTGTGAGCAGCCTGCTGTCTCCAGCCCTCCCTACTCTGCTGGTAAACCAAAACCAGGTAGGCTTTCCAATGAGGCCACAGGCCTGCTGGCTGCTAACGGTTGTGGGGAGGACTCATTTCAAAGGGGGAAGTCACAGCAGCTAGATGGATTCCCCTTTGGCAGCAGATGAAAGCCGTGTGGTTTCAGAACAAAGAGCTTGGTTTTGCATGTAGAAAATTAAGAGATCAGCTGAGTAATTTGCCTGGTTTAGGCTGGGATAGAGTTAATTTTCTTCTTAGTAGCTGGTATAGTACTGTGTTTTGGATTTAGTGTGAGAGAAATGTTGATAACACACTGATGTTTTCAGTTGTTGCTAGGTAATGTTTATACTAAGTCAAGGACTTTTTTTAAGTTTCTCAGGCCTTGCCAGCCAGAAGGCTAGAGAGGCACAAGAAATTGGGAGGGAGTACAGCCAGGACAGCTGACCTGAATTAGCCAAAGGGGTACTGCGTGCCATGGAACATCATTCTCGGTATGTAAACTTGGGGGGAAATTGGCCAGGGCTGGGGGATTGCTGCCCAGGAACTGGCTGGGCATCAGTCAGAGTGGTGAGCGGTGAGCAATTGTATTGTGCATCGACTTTTTTTTTTCTCCCTTCCCTTTGCATTTCATTCCTCTTCCCCTCCTTTTCATTATAACTGTTACTATTATTGTGTTTGTTTTATTTTATTTCAATTATTAAAATGTTCTTATCTCAACCCTAGAGTTTTACATTCCTTTGCAATTCTCCTCCCCATCCCTCTGGGTGAGAGAGGAGTGAGGTAGTGGCTGCATCGTACTTAGTTACCAGCTGGGGTTAAACCATGACAGTGATATTATGCAAGCTGGAGGTGAAGACTTTAAAGTTAAAAAAAGCACATTATACTTGATGCATTTGCCTGTGATGCTGACAGAGGCATTCTGTGCAAACTGAAATTGCAATACAGCACAGGTGAGGATGCTGGGCCAGCAGAACAGTGGCAACAAGAGATTTACACCTCTCCTACACTGCAGCACATCACTGTCACTAAAAGGAGGAGAAAGCTGGGTTTTTTAAACACAAATCTATTTGCGGCTGTTTGGAAATGGGGGCTGGAATAAAATGCAAGCAATGGTATCTGGTACTTAAATTACAGAAGCAGTAGTAATTTCTTACTTTTCCTTACTCTTGGTGTTGCCTATTGGTTTGCATGCTGAGGAACTGACGTGGACAGACCAGGCTGGCATCGAAGGCTTTCTTCTAGGGAAGGCTTCATAGCTCCCATGCATGACCTTTTTGAGCATGAGTTAAAGTAGGGTTGGTTTGGCACTGGCAGCTGAGAACAGCTTTTAAGACACTACTGGCTTACAGGAAAAGCTGCTGTGCTGTACATAATACCTTATTGCATGGGTTGATAGATAAGACTGCCCTGAAAAAGAGTGGACTAAACACAAAGGTGCTACTACTGTGGAAGCAAAGATGTGCCTGCCACCCTGAGGGTCTGTACCTTGAAACGCAGAGACATGGAGAAACCCTGGAGAGAGCAAAACACACAGGGGAATAGTCTATGTTGCCCACAAGAACATGTACAGCAAATCTAAAGACAAATAAATAGTGAACAGACAATCATAAAGCTAACAGGAGAGAAAAGAGCAGGTGCAAAGTTAATAGTTTGATTAATAGTAATATGCAGTGAGTTGACTCTGGCTGGCTGGAGCCCCTTGCCCAGCTGCTCTCTCAGCCCCGTCCCCAACAGGACAAGGGAGAAAGTAAAACAAAAGAGCTCGTGGGCCGAAATAAGACAGGCAGGCTACCTATCAATTACCATCGTGGGCAAAATGGACTTGGGGAAAATTAATGTATTTCCAATTAAAATAAGTTTGGATAGCAAGAAACAAAGACAAATTAAAGCACACACAGACACCCCTGTCCCCTTTTCCTCAGGCTCCGCTTTGCTCCTTCACTCCCAATCCCTGCAGCCCGGCTGGGCTGTGTCTACCATGATCCCTTCTGCCCTCCCTCCTCCTCCTCACGCCTGCCCGGGCAAACCCTCTCCTGCATCTGGCCCGGCAGTGCTGCCCATCACACTTTGCCCCCTCACTTTCCCCCTCACACTTTTCCTCCTCACATTCTTCCACTCATTCCCGTCACACTATTCCCCCTCACTCCTCACCATGGGCGCGCTGCGCTCAGGTCGCGGTACCTCCTCCCGGAGGCCCCACAGCTTCGCCTGAGAGGCTGGGCGCCGTGCTGTGGCAGGAACTGGCTGGAACCGGCCGTGGCCGGCGCGGGGCAGCCCCCGCCAGCTCTCCTCACAGCAGCCACCCCCCGCCGGCAGAGAAGAGCTGTCACCCCGCAGCTGCCAGCCAGCCCTGAGGCGCGCCCAGCCCTTGTGTCACCCAGCGGGTGGGCCTCCCTTCTTCAGATGTTTCCCTCTAAATAGAAATGAAGTCAAAATGTTGCTGAGAGAGACAAGGAGTCCCATGGCAGGTGAGAGCGACCTTAGGGCCATCCAAGGCAGGCGCACCCTGCGGTGGGCAAGAGAAGGTGCTGAGGCAGCTCCTCGGGGCCCGCCATTCTGGGGGCTAGGGGAGGTTGTGTCGGGCCTCACGTCAGGGTTCTGGGGTGCATGTGGGCTGCACCACACTGTTTTGGGGTGCACTGGGGTCTCCCCAGCCCACGGCACCTCATCAAGGGACAGGAGGGCTGTTGGGGAGCCCACAGAGGGGCTGACATTTCCATGCATCAGTCCCCTGATCTGACACAGTGCTCCTGTGCCTTCCGAGGGTCTGAACCAAGCTGTCTGGCAAACATGCAGGGGTTTGGTTTCTCTGGCAGAAGTTAGCAATGCCCAGAGCTGGGCCAGGCTGCAGGCTCACACCCTTGAGAGCTGGTGGCAAGGAAGGGCTTGAGTTGTGCTGGATGGGTCCTGGCACAAGTGGAAGAGGAAAGGGGGCAAGGGTGGGGGGGTTCATCAATAATTAAACACTGAGACAGAGCGACATACATAATGCATGATAAATTAGTCCAAGCACAGCAGAGGAAGCATGGGTGAAGTTTGTTTCAAAAAATACAAAATAGGATGTGACAAGGTAATAACAGCTGTTTGCTGGTTTTTTTTCATTTATTTATACAGATTTCCTCCCCCTCACAGTTAGGGGTTCTGCCTAGAGTGGGACAGAAATCGTCAACTAAGCTGGAAAATAAATTCGTTTCGTGTCAGGTCCCGGTCCAGCAAGCTCCCCATCTGGGAGATCTCCCTCCTTGCTTAGTACTAGACTTTCCTATTTGATAATCTGATGCAATATTTCCTGTGCTGAGAGTCATCCCAGTGGTTTGGGCGGCAGTTTGATTGCAGTTAAGGCGGGCAGGGTTGTGCTTGTAATTCCATGGAAACAGAGGCCCATGTTGACTCACTGTAGCCTTTTCTGATCCCAGTTTCCCCAAATGTCTTTCTTCTTCCAAACTGTATTTGCTATTACAACACAAATTATTTATATTTTAAGATGTTACATTCATTACAGATGGTAATGAGGCTGCTAGCCAGAGGGCATCCACTCTATGCTGCAGTGTCAAACTGATTTAGGTGGGGGGTGGGATATAAATAAAACCCCATTCCTTTCCTTTTTTTGAACAAATCTGGCAGATCTGATGAGTTTTCCTGTAAATACCACCAAAGGCCAAAAGCTGCATTATTAGACTTGCAAAGTTGCTTCGTCTGAATCAAAGTGAGTTCTGAGCAGCATGCCTTTTTTTTTTTATTTCCCACTGTGAATCACTTAAGGTCTCCTTTCCTGTGTTAATGAATAAGCTAGGTATTTGTCATGATAGATCACAGAACACCATACACAGAAGATGTTTATTACAGGTAGCTGGTACAGCTACCCTGACACAAAAATCCAGCTTTGACGGAGCTCCTTTTGCTCATCATGGGCTGCACTTGGAGTAGGATTGTGTGAAGCCACCAGGAGCTGAGCACTGAGCCTTTCCTACCACTCCTGCACCCTTCACATGAGGGCTTGCTGAAACACCAGTCCTTTAATCTTGTCTCTTCTCCCAAGCTCTGTCTGCTTCAAAACTGCCTTCCCCCTTAAAAGCAGGGGGCACTGGATGTCATGCTTGCTAATCTGCCTACTCCAAAGAGGTTATCTTACTTCTCGCAGGTGTAAGCAATACACAGGGAAGTATTTTTGTTACTAACTGCAGGCTGCATTTTTCCACTCTAGGACAGATGCATGTTTTCTGGTGCATATTGCAGTTCTTTGCCTAGGATTGCACTTGGATTTTTCCATGTTTCTGGAGCTGACAGGACAGTACCCTCAAGCAGGGACTGCTTAGGCTTGAGGTGAGGGAAAAAACAGTCTGAGTTCTGATTATTTTACTGTTTTTTCCTGTACGTGGGCTTTCATCTTTCCTTGCTAGAAAGGGTAAAACTATGGAAAGTGTCTTGCTGTCATGTGTGCACAAAGTGTGAAGGGTTGAGTATAGACTAGCTGTCCCCCCAAAATCAGTATGTTCTCTTTAAACATTGAAGTCACCTATATATATATAAAAAAAATAAGTATTGAAAAAACATGTAAATATTGAGCCCATAAGATATGCAAGAATAGAAGACTGCTATTAAAAGGCTAAAATTACACAACCCCCTTACTAAAGGCACACAGATGCAGTTGCATATCCAGGTGCTGGAAGGGATGGGGAAGAGGGAAGCAGCTTTTGATCTCGAATTACCAAGAAGCCAATGCAGTTTTAACAGCCTTAGCTCTAACTAGTGAAGATATGCTTCAGTTTCTTGAAGTATCACAGGCTTCCTGCATGCTGCTGGGCTTTCCCAGTAGTAAGAAAGTAATGTAACTTTCCCACAAGTAATGTTCTACTTCACAAAGACATCCTAAGGATAAATGCACTAAAGAGAATAAAAATGTGCTATAGCCAGGCAGAACAGAAGCATACTATGGAAACTCCTCAGTGAGCAGGTTCGGCAGGTAAGCAGAGCTCTGCTTTTTTTCTTCTTTTTGTGTGTAGGGTTTTTCCTGTTCAGCTGTTGCAATGACTCACTGATTTGCATGGCCACTCGTGTTACGGTCTCTGAAAAGCTTTGAGCGTATGATTGTGATGATTAAAGCCCCTGTCAGCCATCCCTATTTCAGCTAGATATTTTTCTCTCTCCCTTCTCCTCCTAGAGTCTTAATCTAGATGGGCCTTACCACTTTAAAAGTAAAGTGGGACACAGGGATGTGAGAGAGAAAAGGAAAATTTCTGAACTCACTGCCCTGTTCCAAATTAATTAGAGCCAAACCCACCTCAAATATGTGTAGAAAGCAGCTTAGAAAATGCTCTCCATTACTGCATTTAAATGCTGAAACTAGAGTTTACAATGAATGATTCACCAAATCCTGCATCAGCTGCTCTCTGTGCAGTTTGACCACACTCCAGATACACAGGAGGAGAAAAAGTAGGTATTTACTGATTTTCTAGTGCAATGTGCACAACTTACAAAATAAATCAACCCAGTGCTTGTCAGTGGCATGGGATACCAGCACAGCTGCCTGGCTGACTGATTTTTCTTTCATCAGCTATATGAAAATTCAGAACTTCCTGGAGGCAGGCTGCTGTGGTAACCTACTTGGCATCCCCCTCTTTGGTATGCCACTGCAGTGGCCCCTGGCCTGCTGCTGGCTTTGAGCTCTTCTACTCCCAGAGGTAGGGGGGCTCCTCACTTGCTTGGCATGTTTTCCTTGGTTTCCTTAAGACAGCTGCTTCCAGTAAGTATATGTCCTTATTGTCTTTGCAGCCAAGACACTGTTTTACTAAGCTACTACTTGACAAGCTTCTTTCTGCAGCACCAAGACCACCTCTGAGGGAACACACAGTCCGTAATTGCCTTCAGTGGTGTGCGCTCTCTGCCCAGCACTGCCACTGAATGGACAATATGGAAGTGTAAAGTGGCTTCAAATGAAACCTCACATTTTTAAAGATAGCAGAAGATCCTCAGCTGGAAGAAAAGCCTGTGTGAATTAGCCCGGGTCTATGCCAATTTACATCAAAGTAAAATCCAGATCATAAATGCTTGCACATGTAGCTTTCCAAGATCAAAGTCCAGGCTGCTGTATTCAGTTAGGCTGTGCCTCTGTGCTGCCTGATTTTAGCGTACTGTGGCTCTTCAGAAGCCTCTTTTCCAGCTCAAGTGTGACACCGCCTTCAGAGCTCTGGGGCAACATTTTTGGATTGTGGTTCTCCAAAAGGCTGTAGTGTCATCATGTAAAGGGAGCAGTGGTAGCGCTGTCTTGTGTAAATAAGTGAAAAAGCATCCATACCAAAACAGGAGATAAAGAAAAAGTGGTTATTGTTAATGACAGTCTTGCTGACCCTATTCAAATATAACTGGTTTTTTCCTTACTATTTGCTTTTTCATTTAAAAAGCCTTCCCATTTTAAGGTGCAGTGTAGCTTTTTGCAAAGTAATAACTTCCCAAGGGGTTGTCTGTACTACAGACAACTTTGTCCTCTAATATGTGTAGATGACAGTCTGTAATGTTACTGCTGAAGATTGGATGGTGTTTGCTTTTCATTTGTGTCAGAAGACTGAAATAAATGTTGGTGGAAACGTGGGCCATGGCCTGGACTGTCCTTATATCGGGTGGCCAGTCAGATTTGCAGATGGAGCACCTTGGTGCAAAACCTCTGTGGAAACAAATCTGAATAGGTTTTACCTGAAAGAAGTTAGGAGACGTAAATGCAAGCAAGGGAGCAAAACAGCGTGCAGAGACTACCTATGCCTTTTCTCTATTAGGATTTCATAGCATGGGTCATCTGCTGTCAAAACCCACTTTTTCAGGCTCGTGACATATAGGTCTGGTCTTCCTCCTCGTGTTAATTCTAGAAGTAAACGCCTCCAAAGTCCTTTCCTGACCTGCTAACATGCATAACTGCAACAAATGCCTTGTCATCTTTAGGATTTACCATAGGTTAGCTACCACATACTAAGACTGACTTAGGTTTGGTTTCTTAGTAAGGAAAACTAACATTTCCTGGATGTCCCTGGATGTCAGCCAGCTCCTGGTTGTCACCTCTGTGAGGTCTTATTGCACACTGGGAAATTATGCTGCTGCTGTAGGACTGGCAGGGTGAAATCAAGGGCTCTTCCAAACAGCAGTGAAGTCCAGGATGAACATGTGGGCCTGAGGAGGGGATGGCTTCATGCAGCCACTGCAGCAGGTCCAGCTCTGGAAGATAAAATAGAGGTAAGCTTGCAATGGTCTCCACACTGCCCACCATGAACAGCGTCTCTGTCCTCCAGTGAATGCTAAGTTGTTTGAGCAGTAATTCCCACCACTCCCTACAAAGCTAGGTCTGATATGGTACCCCTGCCCCAGCAGCGTGAATTCACAGCTCCGGATGTCACTATATTGCTTCCCAGCACAAGGCACCTGCTTGACTGATATTTTACCCTTGTCAGTGTTCAAAATAGTTATGCATCTATTTTAGCCAGGCAAGGCAAGTGCAAATTGTTTTTTATGCAGGATGACTGTGTACAGAAGCACAGGCAGGGGGAAGCTGGATTTTTGGAAAGCAGACCCTTAGTATGGGGCAAAATGCTCGCCCGCACTCTGATGCTGATTTTCTCCTTTATTGGCTGCTCCTGAGCCTGCAACCAGAGGAACGGTCTCCTGTGGAACGGCAGCTTTAGACAATTTTATTGGCTGATGAATCTGATCTTGCCTGGCCACTTTCCAGAAACACTGACTTGCCCGAGACGAGAGTGAGAAGAAGGTTGCTCTGCCTGGGGCTGTAAAGCAATTGTTTCAAGACCAACGTAACACCCATGCCTTGCTGCACGGTAAGTATATAAAGATGGGTCTGTATACACACATATATATACGCATTAAGTGCTTTATAATGTAATTGCTGACACAATTAAATGTGCAGCTGCTGTGGACTGTGTCTCGTTTGCTGGTTAATTATGTGAAAATGTACTTGGTAAATTGCTTGCTGTCACAAAATGCTCCATTAACTCTTGCAATGATCTAAGTGGAAACACTGCATTTGTCTTCCCCTCTGATTATTTCCTGTGCTGCGAGACATTGATTTAAGCTTTTTGCTATGAGAGGACAAAATACAGCTGCAAGATGCTGACATTAAATTGTTTTCTTCAGCTTTATTCTTTTGCTAGTGAAAATTCAAAATACCAGAGCTGCTTGTTAATATTTGCTTAAGTCTAAAAATTGCTGATTAATCTTGCCCTTTCATTTTTTTAAGGGTAACTTCTGTAAAGTTTGATGCTATGGGTTGTTTTGCAAGTTGTGCTTTGCAACAGAGCAAAAATAGGGCAGAGCTAAGAAAGAGAATGTTTCTAATGTAGCCACCAAAGTGTGTGGTGCTCAAAGTGGCAGGATACTGCATTGCACCTACATCAGTTGGAAACAGATAAACATTTCTGGAAGAGCCTCCAAAACTATTGATACCTAAGGAATTGATGGTTGACCCACAGCACTAGAACAGATTGAAGGAACGCAGCTTTTTAGACTGCAGCAGCTCTATAATGTTTAAAGATGCAGCTAATCCTGACAGCACAGCATACCTGCTGCTTCAGAAGTGATGCCGAATATTTTAAGTTTCAGTCTAACAACCTGCAGTGCCTCTGATAGCCAGCGTTGATCTGGAAGCTGTAAAGTTTTAACAGCTTTGAGAAACCACCTTTTATCACCGTATTTTTTCAAAATACCTCTCCCTAATGTTTCGTCATTCCTTGTTAGGAGAAGTGAGGTGGCAGTGTTTTCTGCCAACAGATCCCTACTGATGATAGTGCAGGGACGATACAGCATCCTCAGAGCTAAGACAAAGTATTAAATTAAAGGTAAGTAAAGCTATATACAGTCCTCAAACACTTCCTGAGCTAGAACTTGCTGAATTCTTGGGCTGTGCTTAGCACAACTGTGTTGATGGCAACAATGCTTTTCTTCATTCTTCCTGAGGGTCAAGGCGGAACCTGAGCAGCTTCATGATTTGCCTTGGCTGGAATAGCTTTGCAGTACCACACTGGCCTGGGATGCAATGGGTTCCTTGAGGAGCCAGAATGGACAGCGTGGTTCTGGCTATAGCTTCTTAAAATTGCCTCCACCGCAGCTGCCTTTCCAAGCCGTGCTGTTATGTTTTGAGAACTGTGGGAAGAGGTTGGAGTAGGAGGGCCAAGTTTTGCAGGTGGAGGAGACATGCATTGATTTGCAGCTGTGGTTGTAGGAAGATTTTCCCTATTATGTCCAAGTGAGGAGAAGGGGAGGCCTCACTTGGTGCAATTCCTAGCTGTATTTCAGCTGCAGAAGGAAATAATCCTGTTGAACTCCCATGGCTCCCATGACAAGTGGAATGGCAGTATATGAAGTTGTGTGGCTCTGTTATCACCTGCGGATATAAGAGTGAAATAGGACCTTAGTGGGAATTGATGCAGCAAATGTGTTTTAATGTGACTTTGGTGCAATTGTGCCAGGTAGCACTGACAAACTTTGGTGCTGTGTTTTCGAAACATTCATTTTGTTGACGCTGTAAATAGTCTGAACTACTTTTTCGCTCGTTCCTGTGTTTCTTCACTACTCCTGCTCCTGTTCTTGCTGGCTGAGGCTTGTAAAGGAGCCATGGGAAGTTGACATTCATACTCATTGGATTTCAAACATCCCTTCTAGAAATCACAGGCACTGGCATTATATGGAAGGCAGTATCTGCAAAACAGAATTATCTAGTTTGTAGGTGTGTTTGTGATTTCCTGAGGTTCTGTTGTGGATTTTAAATTAGGGCTTCTTTCAGGTTAAGATATAAGTAAGTAAGTGGAAAACATAGTACTGACATACCAGCTTGGTATCTTTTCACCCTTCTGGAAAAGTTTTTTATATTAATGTCAGACATGCACCTGTGAAGTTGCAATTTGTGGTTGTTGTAATACTAAAAAGGAAGGAAAAGAGGAAGCAACTGTGAAGATGTGAATTCTGCTAGTTTAAATGAGAACCATTTAAAAGCAACCTGTGGTAGAAATGGAGCTTTACCGCTAAGCAGGATGCAACTTACTTGGGGGCGAGACGCATGGTCCTCTTCTTTCTCCAAAGGGCTCTTCGATACCCTGTTACTGGTATGCTGCTGATATGTTTCTGCAAGACAGCAATCCTGCAAAAGCTACAGAGAAGCTAATTTATTCTTTGAGCATTTGCAATCAGTCTAGGTAGAAATACCTGTAACTTCTGTCACTGTCAAGCCAAAGGTAGAAGTGGCCTCACTTCAGGTACCCGTGGAATGGGTACCCAAGGAAAATTCCTTGTGCCTGAGCTGTGCCAGTGGCCTCTGCGAGCACTCCCTGGGAAGGGAGAGTGGCTCAGGGCCCTGTGGCAGGGCAGGGGAGAAGGACAGGTCACATCAGATGCTTTACCCTTTGCTGGCCTGCCCCACACACAACTTGTAGGAGTGCGAAGGGCATGACTGCAGCCAGCCTCAAAACAGCATGGCAGATTTTTGCTGTTCTGCCATCAGTTGTCTGGTGTGGTGCTCTGCACTCCGGCTGCCTCCCCCAGCCTTGTAAATGTGCCTGGGTCCTGATCTTTGTTTTTTTCTTGCAGTAGATAAAAGATAAGGGCATTTCTAGCCCTTTTGCCTTGAGGAGGGAAAACAGAGAAAAGTGGAAAAATCTCAGAAGAGGAGGCAACTAAAAATATCATAAAGCTTGTGATCTTTGTTAATGGTTATATTTGGCAATTCTGTAGAAATGGATCTGAGAGAAAGTTATGATTCTTAAGACTTTAAAAAAGCATTTCTTTGGAAATGTTTTGTTTTTAAATTAAGATGTGAGCAAAGAAAGTGGAAATGCATTGATTTGTATTTTCATGGTTTAAAATATCTTTTGTGCAATGCTTTTACAATATGTTAGTTTAGAATGTGGACTTGCAAATTACAGTAGTATTTTAAAGCACTTAAAATTCAGAACGACATGTAAACTGACTGCAGTGATTTTATTTCCATCTTGGCTGGTTTTGTGTTAGTTTGGATGTGAATTTGTATTTCTGTATGTGTATATAAACATAATCTTATTAACATGTATGTAAGTAGGAAAGTGGTAGGCAATGTGCTTACATATATATCACCGTATTATTGAACCATAATATGAAATATTTAGTACCGATGTCCATTTGTAATCGTGATGTGCTATGAATTCATGCTAGGAGTAATAAGGCAAGAAACTGTTTATGCTCTGTGATACAAATAGCCAGATCAACAATGGGAGTGCAAACTGGAATATTGTTTTTCAGTTTTAATTACAGACCGACAAATCATGCATTCATTTTTCATTGTTAATAAATGGCCCATATGGCATCCCTTGATCACATGCTCTGCAGCTTCTGCAACAGTAAGGCACTTATCTTCAGGAAATACAGAACATAAGATTTAATTCGGGCTTTCTGAGCATAAGATTGTGTTAGGTAAGGAAATGGACCCTACCAGGAGAAAGTACCTTAGGTGGCTCAGATTTTTCCAGTCTGAAGGCTTAGTGCATGTTGCATGCACCTCAGCAGCACAGCCAGCAATGTCCTCATGTTCCAAATCAAACTGGGTAAAACCAGAAAGGGTTTTTCCCCACAAGCAAATTTCATTCTTTCACAGGATGTGTGAGATTGATTTTTTCATGGTGCACAATCCAGATTCCAGGATGCCTGGCATGCAGGGATGGATAAAAACTAACCAGAGAAGGGGGCTTTATTTAGAAAGCAAAGCAAAATTAGAATTTCTTTGTGTCTGAGAAATACGCATCACAAAAACCACCAACAACCCAAGTCTCCCCTCCACCTTCCCTTCCCTCTCTCCTGCACACCTAGTTGTAAAGACAACCTATTTGCTTTTAATCACAGTATTTATCATACCTTTTAGAAACAAAACTGAAATCCACAGCCAGGACACCAGCTGGAGACATTCAGGAATATCTCCATGGAAATACCATCTTGGAAAGCAAAGCTTGCTGAAGTTTACTCATTATTATCTTCAGAGCATTGCTGCCGGGGAGAAAACAGGAGCTAGGCAACTACTCATCTCCCTGTTTTCTACACCCACTGTCACAACAGATGGATGGGTGATAGGATCTCTCCAGAGCAGCTCATGTCCTCCCTTACAGTGTAGCTCTTGTAGCCACTTTGATCTGAGTGGACAGCCAGTGTCTAGGATCTTCCTGGGGTGTTTCTATCAGAAAATGATACTGATTATACACAACTCATAGCTTTAATGTAATCTTAAGTGTTTGCAAAGCATACATGTATGTAGCTCCTGTTTTCCTGAACACAAGATGTTTCCTCCTTCACAGTTTTCATCTGATCCTTCCAGGGGCAAGGAGATGCAGAAAGGAGGCAGGAAGAAGGAGCGGTGGAAAGCCTATTGGTCTTGCTTTGGGAAAGCTTCATCAGTGCCATAGCAACCCATAACCTCTCATCACCTGCTGCAACACTGTCAGCGCCCCTAGAATACTTTGAACTTCTGGTCTGACAGTAGCAAATGACCAAACTGCACACTCACCCATTACTCCATATAAGCAAAGACTTGTGTCCCCTTAACCTTTTGGAAATGATGGATACAACATGATAGCTTAAAACCCAAGGCAGATGGTGCATTTCCATACCATGCATCATTTTGTACGTGTGATGAAATGTGGCTGGCTAAGTGTGTCCAGATGGGCATTGCTCCTTTGATGAAGAAATCATTAAAATGTGGTGATTTGTGGGAATCTAGGCTAAAATAAGCTCTCACATGGAGCGTTAGTAAAGGCACAAGGTTGAAAAAAATCATTCTCCACATATGTAACTAAAGGGGGGGCGGGGACACGGACACCTTTAAAAGATTGCATAATCATTTAAGTTACTGCTTCACAGAACTCAAATATAAGGCACTTAAAACACTCTGAAAACAAGGAGTGTTGTGAACTTTCAGCCAATACTCCAGTGCTAATATATAAAATGCTTCCCCAATATACCTGATTTCTCCTTTCAGCTGACTTTATAGGAAGGATTTTTGAGGAAAATTCCTAAGCCCAGGTGACCGGTACACGTTTTAGGGAATATGTAATTTGCCACATGGAATACACGCTGGTCCCTACCTCTGTTCTTAGAGAAGATGGCAGCTAACAAAAATGATGTCTGACAGGCTGTTTTCGGACTGCGTGGAATGGTCTGTCCCTCTCCTCAGTTTCTTGTAAGTCACTGTAGCTCAAGGTGGATTAAAATGTTTAAAGTTATAAAAAGTAGCTTTAAAGTCACTGTCTTTTTAACTTGTAAAAGTTGTTTAGGTAGGGGCTTATGCTGTTGAATCCTGTAATCTCCTTCAAAATGTTTTTATAGTCCATCTTCTTTGAATTAATAGAAAATTCTTTATTTACTTTCTGTAAATGCCTGACTTTGGCCACAAAGCATTGCTGATCATAAACTTGCTGAAATGTTACCTGTGAGGAGTAAAATTTGGAAGTAACTTGCTGAACTGATAAGATTGTCAGGGACAGTAATGGGTAAATGCCTCAACCTTTGTAATATAAATGATTACGTTTGAAACTAAGCATGGGGAGGAAATGCACTTGTCCCAGGAAAGGAATAGTGAGCACAAGAATTATTTTTCCTTCTTCCAGAATCCATGACAGAAAAAGGAATATCCTTAAGCAGTTCTGTCACAGCAGATTAGATTTTGATATTAAATATTCCCACCCGGGCTGCAAACCAAATCTCATTCCTCTTGCCTTTAGGTGGATGTCAAAGTTTAATATAAAAAAGGAAGTATTTAGTCAATTTCTCTTACTCCCCTTCTGTGGTACAAGGCTCTCTCTGGCTGCAAGGACAAAGATATGACACATGTAAACATGACCGATGTTTTCAAGTTTATGTCATATGTCAGCTCCAATATAGGGGCATCACACTTTCATCAGTTTCACAGAAATGCCATAAAGAACCTGTATGGATGGTGATTTCAGTATGAGAGTAAAGGTAACAAACTTGACCCAGTCAAGTTTGTGACGTATATAGACACTTACTGCAGCAACTTGCACCCACACAAGCTGTAGGTCGCAGGTAAGCCACGCGGCTATGTCTCAGCAGTTCATCCCTCCTTCGTACTGCAGTTAGACTGTACTGGCTTCTGGGAGGTGATTGCATCTGCATCAGGCATTTGCATTGGTGCAATGGCTGTGTTTCAGGCTTTCCCCAGATGCACAGAAACAAACCACCCAGGTTTCTTTGTCCCAGGAAAAGTCTTGTCCCTGTGAAGTTTTAGTAAAAGATGATTAGATTTCTGAAAAACAAAATAAAGAGGAAGTAACACTGAGTAATCTGGGAAATGTTTTTCTATCTAGGTTTTATTAATAATTATTTCCTACTATGGTTATTTGTATACATTTACCAAGCCCGGCAGAGCTATTTCCCTTGCTTGTTCCCTTTTGTTTCATAAAATTCCGAAGTATGGAGCTGTCACTTATGCTTGCCAGGGATGAAATGTTGGTGTGATGTAATTTAACTATAGGCAAGGAGGTTTAATTAACATTTACAGTTTAACAGGCAGGTTTAGGATATGCAATTTTGTTTTGTACTAACTTTCAATTTTTCTTTTACATCTTTCCTTTTGCACTTTAGCAGTGGAAAAAGAGCTCATGTGCTCTTTAGTCATATGACCATGCAGCTCCACAGAGGGACAGGGAAGGCTCTGTTCAAGAAAAGTCAATGTATTTGGGGCAGGATTCAGCAAATTAGCTGGGAGCCTGTTTTTATAAAGGCTGATTTATGCCAACAGGGAGATCCTCACACAGTGTGAAGCAGCGCTAGGCTCATCTCAACAGAGCTACTTGGCTCTGTGGGGGTTAAAAATCTGATCCCAAGTGTGTGTGATTCTCTTCTCATGCTCTTGCGATGATTACCACTGTGCCTGGGGAAGGTTTTGCCTCTGTCTCCTCCTCTCCTCTCTTTATTGCCTCATAACCCTACAACACACTGTTTACCCCCTTGATTTTTTAAAGGTTATCCATGCTCATGTGGCGAGCTGTGTTTGTGGCTGAGTGCTGCTGCTTGTGTGAGCTTTGATGCCATGGGCTTGGTAGCAGTGAAAGCACAGCAGCACTGGTTTTGCTGCAGCCTCGCTACCTGCAGCAAGGCCCCAGGACCTGTTTTTTCCAGTTCAGCCCATGCTGCCATATCACTTGCTGCTCGCTTGGTTTGCCTCCGCATACCAAAACTACGCTTTCCTCACTGTAGCACGGGATATCGAGGAAGTAAGTTACTCTGAGATGGGCTTCCCTGCCAGCAGTGGTTCATCGTACTGTGTTGAACTGGTTTGCTTCTTATATATGGCAGCAGGAAAAGCCTGTCCCCATGCTGCTGCTCCTGCTCAGTTTATAATTTTAAAAGACATGGTCCATTTGACTAGCACTCCTTCTGTGTTTGTAGGTTAGACAGAATTCCCTGTGGGTCAGCTTTACGTCTTCAGCTGTAAATGTAGGTCAGCTGGCTGCTGTGCAGTATGTTCCTTATCCTTAAAAGCACAGGTCCTCACATGCAACTTCACAGTACATTGCACTTGCTTGTCCTGTAAGAAAGTTCATTTTGCTAGTGTAGTGAGTGGTTCAGCTGCTCTTGTGAAGGGTCTGGAATGTAAGTCTTATGAAAAGTGGCTGAGGGAACTGGGGTTGTTCAGTCTGGAGAGGAGGAGACTCGGGGGGATCTTACTGCTCTCTACAGCTGGCTGATAGGAGCTTGTAGACAGGTGGGGGTAGGTCCGTTCTCCCAGATAACTAGTGACAGGACAAGAGGAAGCTGCCTCAAGTTACACCAGGGGAGGTTTAGATTGGATATTAAGAAAAAAATTTTTACTGAAGGGGAGGTCAAGCATTGGAACAGGCTGCCCAGGGAGGTGGTGGAATATACCTCAGGAAAATACCCCGAGGGTATTTAGAAAATGCGTAGATGCGGTGCTTGGCAATATGGTTTAGTGGTGGGCTTGGCAGTACTGGGTTAACAGTTGAGCGTGATGATCTCAAAGGTCTTTTCAAGCCTGAATGATTCTATGATGAAGAGTCCTGCCAGCACGGTAACAAAAATATTTTTCAGTCTGGGTGTTGTAGACATATTAATGAGAGCACTTTCTGCTGTTTCACTGAGGGTTTTCCTGCCACTTTTTTGGTAAGAAGACACTGATCTCAACCCTATTAATGAAATTAATGATTATAAGGTGTGACAGTTGGTGCCTGTAAATCAAAGCAAATCCTTCAGCTTTTCTGCTGTGCTCAGGGTCTGTTCTGATGTGGAACCTAAGGTATGTTCATTCCTGCATCACAGAGAGCCCATCAGAGGTTTAAAGTCTAGGTATGAAAGAGATTCTCACGAGCTCACAAGGTGCCAGTTGAGTTCAGCTACACTGCTGAAGGGCCTACTGTTTCCTTTATAATGCACATTTGGTTTACATATCCCTTCCTGCAGACTCAAATATTAAATATGACACTTAATATGCTTTGAATTTTTTTTTTAGCCCAGTTTCCTAAGAAGCTGAGGCTTATGCAATCCTTCTGCAAAAGGAAAAGCCCCAAAAGGTTAAAAAAAAAAAAACAACAGTACAAACCAGCCAATGAGTTCATGAATCAGAAAATGTATTTTGGGTTCTTTCACACAGAAGAAGGTGGGTGGTGTGGAGCTCTCTCTGTCCATAGCTGCAGGGACCCTACAGCTGCTTGTAGGACCACGGCAGGGTACAGACTGGGGCTCTGGGTGACCTCCAGAGGTCCCTTCCAATCTCAACCATTCTGTGCTTCTGTGTCCATGTAGTACTAGCTTTTCAGCAGAATTCAGCAGAGGGGTAGAGCTCTCAAAGGCAAACAAGTTACGACAGGTGTCTGCACTGAGGGGAAGGCTGCAGCATGGATGGGACGGTTGGCTATCTTGATTGGCGCAGGTATGCTTGGGAATCACCAAGTATTCATGATCCCCCAGAGCCACTGGTGGTTAGATACAGAAAGGAGTAAGGGGATACACTGGAGAGGAGACACACGGAAATATAAGACCTATTAGGGGTCTGTGGGGAGATAAGGAGATGGTGCGTTAATGCACAGGATGTTTCTAGACTTGATTACTTCCACTGGCAGGACAACTCTGCAGTATTTAGAGAGAAGATGTGGATGTGGCTACGGCAGCTAACCAGAGAAGGATCGTGGTCCCTTTTGTGGCCAGCAAAACAAACACAGTCTGTAGTACAGTAATTCCTCTATTCATATATAAGATAGGCTGGCAACTTTCTTAGGGCGGAATTCTCTTTTTAATAAATGGAAACTTCTCCAAAAAAATACTTTTTTTTGCCCCAAACTGGTATTTCTTAATAACTAAGAAAACATTACTGGTTTATTGAAGTGAATTTATTTGGCTACCAGAAAGAGTAAAACAAATTCAGGAAATACTAAGAAAAGGTTTGGGGTTTTTTTTCTAAGTTAAATATCTTGCATTTTTTTGAGAAAATATCACTGTATAGTAGGTTATTGAGATTATATGAGATTAAGTCAAATCCCATTAAAAACTGCTTGCTTGCATTGCCTCAATAGCAGGATGTTACTTTATCCTGCGTGTGCATCTCCAGTTCACTGCTTTTTCTTTTTAACCTCTGTCTCCTCCTTGAGCGCATACAGAAATGCAAAATGCCACGTGGGAAACTGAAATCACAAAATTCTACTCCAAAAAAGTCTGCTAAAGTGATGCCAATTTAGTAAGTCATTTGTGGGGCCACATCACTTAAAAGAAAAGAAACTCTTAAGATGAGTCTGACCTGTTACCTCTGAGACAAGCTATCCTTTCTGGAGGACACCCTCAAAACAAGACCGACAGCTAAACCTCTGAAAAAAAGCAACCTCAGACTTTGGGCAGAATTTTGCCTGAGACCATTTGGTGGGGTGCTGCTGAAGCCATCTGAGTTCACCACCCAGCAGGTACCCAGCCCTTGCGGGCAGCTATCAATGACATTGGTTGATTGCTTACAAAGACAAGTGCCATTCAAGTTTCGTTTAACTGTTAAGTAAATACATGGTGCTCCCAGAGAAGTTAGTTACCATTTTCCTCCAATACAGAATGAGGCAATTTGGAACTTTAACCAATTTTCTTGCACAAAATTACAGGAGAATAAAATAGGGCTTCATAATGGAAATGATGTAGCATTAAATATGGATTGTCCCTTGCCTCCCCTTAAGAAACAAAATACATTTATCTGACAATATATGTAAAACCCTGTAATTTTTTTCATAATTCCCCTAAACCATAAATAGCAAATCTTCAAGAGTAACTCTATATAATCTCAATAGCCATTTCCATCTGGGAAAGGAAGCATTGCTGGTCAGATGTTAGAGCACTGGCCCAAGAAAATAAGGGGGGGAGTCTGATCAAGGGCCAACTGCTGAGAATATACTACCAGTCTGGAGGTGTGACAGGCTTCCCAGCCTGCAGCAGAAGGCAGAGGCAAGCCTGTTTGGCTTGGCCCTGGGTCCCCCATCAAAAAATCACTGTCAGGGTACATTGAAGGTTTCTGCTTTGATGCTCCTTGCTCTGCCAGCCAAGAATTTGCCCTTCCCTCTGCCGCTCCCAGTGCAGCAGGGTGTGGTTTGCCAAGTTCATCACCTTCCTCTGTAAAAGGCATTTCTGGCCTGGCCGTGGCTGGATGCAGAATAAGATATATCTGAGCATTGCCAGAGCTGAAATGACTGGAAATGGATTTGTGCATCTTCAGGGACAGTTCCATATACTGTGTCAGCTGGACCACATCCCCAAAATCTCTGGGATGGAAAGGGAAATGGCACACCTCTGGAGACAAGCTGACAGGTTTTGCATGCACAAGGATCAGCAAGGTGCAATACAAGAAGACTCGCGCAGTGGTTGTTCAGACCTTCATGAGCAATGAGATGTCAGAGGGTTCTTCCTTTCAAAGGCTCTGTAGAGAAATACCCCTCTGAAAATGCTTGGCTGGAAACACATCTGCTATTGTAATCCACTAAATAGGTGGGAACTAGACTTCATTAGGAGTTTTGATGGGCCTAGGCAGATTCAGGGCAGCAATCAGACTGACCTAACCAATCTGTCTCTTCTTTTACTCCTCCAGTAACTACCTGAAGTTGATTTGTTTTTGTTAAGAAGTCTATTTGGGCAGCGGCAAGGATGGGCAGGGAGCACACATTCAGTGAGCAGCAGAAACAAGGAGGAAAAGGTTTTTTCCAGTGGCTGCTATAATGTTCTTGAGTGGTGATGAGGAAGGTACCTGAGCTTTTATTGTTACTGCAAACACATGCATGTGGCAGGAATTGGGAGGGGGAAGGATCTACCCGCTTTGCTGTCAGCTGAGGGTCAGGCCTGCCAGCAGCAAATCCTAACAGTGGCTGTTTTAAACCAGACTGTGTCAAGGTTTTGGAAGTGGAGGGAATGTGCTTTTAGAGCCAGGGCAATGACCTGGAAGGAAGCAGCAAAAGCGGTGCCCGACACTGGCAGCAGATGACATGTGGGTCAGAGGCAGCGCAAAAGAGCAGACGGTTGCTGCGCCAGGGCTGTGTGGCTTGGCTGGAGGTGGGTGCAGGAAGCAAACTCCGTATGTTTGTATGTGGCCACATCTTTGCGCTATGAATGTAAGAGGAGGGGAACAAAGGAGTCTCCTCAGGGCTTTGAACCAGGCAAGCTGAAGCACAGGGAGGGAAGTCAGGTGCAGCTGGTTTTTGGAGTCTTGTTACCAAAGGCTTTGGTTTGGGAAGGACCTGTCCATCTTGCCTCCTCCTTTCCCATGAGGGCTCCTTTCCCATGACACTGACTGCAGCCCGTGGACATTGGCAACATGAGAGGATGCCATGCAGGTACACCTGAACTGCTTCCTGTGGCTTTTTCTGGGTACCAGAAGCAGCATAACTGCCTTAGCTCAGCCCAAAATATGGGCTAAGTTAGCCTGCCTTGCAACGAGGCCGATTCAGTTAGGTGGGGAGCAGTATCTGGAAGCTGTGCTGCTGATTGTGCTTGACTTACCCTGGTTGTCTCTGGCCAACAGTGCATCCTGCTGCTGGGACCTCTTATCAGAGACAGCAGCACATCAGAGGCTCTGCTGTCTGGCAGTCAGCGCTGGGAGTGGAGGAGAAGCAGATAAACATAATCTTTACATGAAAGAGGGTATTAATCACTGGAACAGTGCTTGTTGTGGACTCCTCACCACTTACAATTGCTAAACCGAGATGATTTATGTTTTTAAAATATAAAATCCATATGTATGAGTGAGTTCAGTGACATCTTCTGCCTTGTTCCAAGTGAAGCCAGACTATGATGACAGTGATCTTTTCTGGCCTTATAAAAATGACTTGATACATAATATATAGAGTTATAATTAATATTAGAAGCATATTATTAATTTTCTCTTGAAATATGTCTACTTATGTCTGGATCCTTCTTCTGACACTCAACTACATTTAATAACAAATTAGTTCTTAATAACTAGTTAAAGTGACCTTCATTTATTCTGGCATAAAACAGCTAACATTTTTCCACGTATTTCATAATCTCCTTTGTAGTATTAAGTATGGAAACCTAAAGTGGAGTCTCAGAGTACAGAACCACTGAAGAACTGAGGTTCCAATGCGAAAAAAATTCTCCTTAATGTTAGCAGAGTTGAGCATGACCAAGCATGAATTTCAGCAAAATCTAGAGTTATGTAAATTAGGGGACTTTGAATATGGAGCCCAAATCCACTAAACAGAGTGGATTAACTTCCCTGGAAAAGGGTTTACCGTGTTTCAGACCCATTAGGTCTCTTGCTTCTTTTCCGTGTATCTGCTCATTGCTCCCCACTGCGGCAATCAGTGAAAATAGTTATTTTTGAAGATGCTAGGCTGTGTTTTGCTAGGATGTATCTATGTGTAGGTTACTAGTGATTTCAAGGAGGCTGGTCAGAGCAGAGTTGGATCTGGGGTTTCTGGCCCTCTGATGTGCCCAGCTGCTGCTTTCCCAAATGCCTCAGCAGATGTGGGATTGGGACCAGACTCCACTTTGGAGGGACTGACACTGGAAGTAGGACAGCTTGCAGTGCCAGCACTCCTGCAAAAGAAGCAGGAGGGCCAAAGGCATCAAACTTTGGGACTGAGCAAGGTGCCACCAGTCAGGAGCGCACTTCTGCACAGCCTTGGCTCTGCTGTGTTTGTAGTCAAGGAAATGTATAAATACCTTGTTAGTGGTTAAGTGTATTGTCTTGTTAGTGACTGCCTCATGGAACTGGGGCCAGTTGTATCCCAAAGTGAAATACCTTTATCAGGAGATCTGCAAGTTAACTTAACACTTAAGGTTAGACTTTTTTCCAGTGGTTGTGAATTCCTTGGAGTTGCTTTGCTTTATTAACAAGAGGAGTGTGTGCTCTGCCAGCAGCCGAGAAGAAATAGGTTATTGGTTTCTGGAGGATAGGATTACAAAAGCCTTTGCAGCTGCTAAGGTATAGTTTAAACCTTTTCTGCCTGGGCATTGCAGGTGCTATGCTTGCCAGGTTGGCTCCTGGCCTAAGAATGTCAAACATCAGCTCTCACACATTAATTTCTTGCCTTGTGGTTTCCTGGTGTATCCCCAGAGGGAACAGACCACTCTGTTGTGCTCTGATACTGGTCCCAGTAAAAGTCCAAATATGCAAATTCAGGTCTACTATAAACTTTTTTGCAAAAACTCTTATAAACTTAATGAACTGAGTTGTCGAGTGCTATAAACATGAATTACTTACTTGTGATTTCCAATGACTTCAGGATTTATGCCAGACATAGATAAAGCCAGCAATGTATTGAAGTGAATTCAGAGAAATGCAATTCAGTTGTTTTTAATTTGAGCAACAGAGTCCTTCTATTGAACAAAAGACAATCCACTCTTTAGTTGTTTCTGGACATGCCCAGGGGCACTAATATTTCTGCAGCTTGATTTTTAGCTTCTTCTCACCTCATATTCGCTCTAGTCTGAAGAACAACGTACCCTTAGCCTTGAGTTTTAAACTTGCAACCCTCTTCTCTGGCCTCATAGTAGAAATATTTTTATTAGATAATATTTGGCAGCGTCATAGTTTACAAACATCATTTTGGTAGACTACCGTCTCAGCTCTAGCATGACAGTGTGTGTTTCATGGCCTTGCGCAGAGCCTAGGGAGGGAATGCAAGGATAGCTAGTCCCAGTTTGCAGCAGTCCTGAGATTGCAACTGAGATACTGGCTACTCACAAAAGAGAGGACCCTGCCATGGAGGTTTTATTGCTGATTGTTCTTGGTGCCTTCCCTTGTTCAGGATTGAAGAGCTGGCTGTGGGGGAAGGTCCTAGAGCAGGTAGGATACGGAAGAGGGAAAAACTCTACCATGACCCTCTTCAGCAATACCTGGGCAGTCCTCACCTCAGACTATTTTTTGAGAGACTGAATTTTGCTGTATGTGTGGGTCAACACTGGGGTAAGAATTAATTTATTTATCTCTTTTTCAGTGTGTTATGGGAAAAGCCAGCTTTATCTGCTTTCTGTGATAGTTTTAGGATGGTGAAGAAGCATTTGGCGTAAGAAGGATGATTTTCCCATGAAATTCAAAGTCAGGTGATACACCTGACTTCTTCATAGCTGGCTGTCAGACTGTGCAGCACGGTACCAGGCAGTGTTGTCTAGTGTCCTGCTAGTAAAAAAGGCAATCAAACAAGTTTCCGAGTGTTCCCCTTTTGAGGAGCTGCTTTAAGCCCCTTCAGTTAACCAAGGTTTTCTTGTCGAGACGTGAAATCTGATGAACCTCTGTGTAAAAGCCTGAAGATCCAGGATATAACGGAGTCTTTTAGTGTGGTTTGTGGCAGACCAAATTAAATCACTGGAGGAAGTCCAGCTCTTTTTCTGATAGTGCTCCCTTAAAGACTGTTGATTTTACACTTGAATACAACAAACACAACATTCTCAAAATTTTTGGCATTAATACGAATGCTCTCCCATTGAAGTAAATAATAAAATTATCTTCATTTCAATGAAAACAAATCCAAAATAGCATGTCAGAAAAGCCTTCCAGGCAAATTTTAACTCTACAGAAGTTAAATTACCTTGTCAGACTAGCTGAGAGACGTTTTTGTCTGAGTTTAGTTAGACTCCTGGTTAGTAGGAATCTCCTAATTGTCAGTGGAGAGTGAACATTTCCAGAAGGCAAATCTTTCTGCTCACCAGTGATGCCCTTTTTAAAATAGGATTAAGTACACTGTGAAGATCTGGGTCACTGTGCACTAACTGGGACAATTACCATCAACTAGATGGCTATAGTTGCCTGTAGTTCACTCCAAATGTTTATTCTTTACCATGTATGCTTAAGTGCTTATAAAAAGCGTTCAGCTTAATCAGTCTGTCCCTGGTAAAATGTGCTTTTAAAAAAAAAGGTGTATGTGTAGCTGCCGTTCATAACAGCGGTGAATATAAGTCAGATTAGCCATTCTTTAAAAGCCTTAACCTTGATCACCTTGATTGTGGCCAATTTTCTAGGTAATGAATGCAAATAATACTGTTATTTCTGCTTACCTTTCCCTTACACGTTGCCTTCGCTACTCAAGTATTTTCTTCCTCATTGTTTTTGTTTGTTTGCTTTCTCATCTATACTCCCACAAAGCTGTAAGCTCTTGCAAGGCAGTGTTGGTTTAAAGCTTAGTGAAATCACATCTCAGACATGTTCATCTCAAAGACCTGTACTGCAGTGTTGTGACTCTCTCTGTTGCTAGTGAGAGTCAGGCACCTCAAGTCTTGCACGCCATTTTGAAAATAATGGAACAGATTTAGTCTTTTAAGGCATATTTTACTTCCTTTGTTTCTTGGATGATTTCCATTTCTGAACAATGTGCTGATTTTTGTGCATTTTAAACCACTTGCTGTGGAAAGCAGCAGAAAGAAGCAATTTCCTGTAGTTATTCTGTCATTTTGATTCTAGTCAGGGCTAGAAGTGGGTGAATCTTGTTCAGCAAAAAATGCAAATTGAAAATCAGCAAAACACTTGGCAAATTTGTGTTGATTCTGCAAATAATTCAGGGAATAGGAAAAAAAAAAAGTTTTATCTCAATATGCCCCAAATCCTCTTGAACAATATAGCCTTTCTTATCAGGCCTTATTAACCTTAAGTCATCTCTAGATCTGAGTAATTTTCTCTGGTCAGGGACATGTTTTTCAGGCCTCTTTTATTCATCTGCTCTGCATGGGAGACCCATTATGACTTTTTAAAAGCTAATGCTACCAACAGATGATACGGCGCTGGGCTGTGTAAAGATAGCAAGCTTGTTTTGCACAGGGTATGCTGAGTGCTAGAGAAGTCCTACAGCCGTGGTGAATGATGCCAGTGCATTCCGTTTTTCAGCTGGGTCAGCAGAAAAGCTGTGTTGCTGGTATATGTTGCACTGCAAGACAAATTTGCCATCTTCTGGCTAACATGCAGGCCCCTGACTCAGTAAACCTGAAGTCCTTGTGAAATGGCCAACATGACTGAAAGGCTCAAGCTTTGTCCTGGAACGACTTCCACAAACAGGAAGCCAACCTTCGAAGACACACACTGATGTGCACACACCCATTGCTAATTTTGGCACAGTAAATATTCTCCTGACACACATATATTGGCTTTCTCTGCCACTCATACTGGAGGACAAAAGGACTGCAAAGCAGGTTTAATGGACAGCGTTTCTAACAGGCAAATCAAATGCTTCAAGCCTGCAGAAAAACTAGTCGCATCCCCTTCTCAGTACTAAAATCTCTACTTGACTGAGAAAAAAATTACATGAAGGTGTAGTCCTGGAAATACATCTAGAGGTAGGCTCCAAGGGGAAGATTCTTTATGGTTAATTTTATTCTTATAATCAGATACCTGAGGAAGGCAGGAAACTCTCTGAGGGAGTATAAAGTGCTTACCAGCTAATGAAAGGGAATCAATATCAGGAATGTTAAGTGACTACATTATGTTCTCCGTTAAATTGCTTTGCATTCATTTATCTTGAAGCCTCTTAAAAGAGCTGGTGATTGAAAAGACATATCTCTTGAAAGCATAAGGATTTATTCTTGAAAAGCATCTATTGTTAACAGTCCCATGTGACAGCTATCTAATTGTATGGTAATTGGTAGCACTGGGGTCTCATTTATCTTTTCTTTTTTTTTTAGCAATTCCAAGGTTTAGTTACACTAGCTTCTACTTGTACTAGTCAATCTCTTCGGGGCTGGAATAATATTCCCTCTCTAAAAAGCTCTTTAAGGGAGAAAAGGGCCATAGGGAAAAGGAGAGAGCTCTGTATTCTGGAAAGACATTTATCTCAGTCCTAAGGTTGGCACAAAGCTTACAAATCTCCTAAGCCCTCCCTTTAAGCCTTCCCAACAGAGCTCTGACTCTGAATGCTTCTAGGTGTGGGTTCCCTGTGCAGGGCTGTGTTTCACTACATAGGACATTTCTAGATGTGCTTAGAAGAAGAATCAGAAGCATTCATGTGCAAGAGTAGCACCTTCCCTGTTCGCTTTTTTTTCAGTCTCACCCCAAACATTTCCTAGAAGTCAGGTGTGATCTCTAAACATGAGACAGCCAAAATCACTATGAAGAAGGTGACGCAAAGAGCTGTGGTGGTGACCATGGCAAGCCTGATGCCCAAGAGAAATGTCTAATAAAGATAAGAAAGGCACAAAATCTACAGGTAGAAGGCAGCACCTTAAACTGAAAGCATTATTCTCTTTTATTTCCAGCACTTGAGCAGCCCTCAGGTGGCAGCCAAGAGATGGGATTTTCTTCCAGTTTGCACTCAGTGAGCACTGAGCTCAGGGTGAGCGATAGCCCCTGGAGTGCCTTCCTAGGAAGGATGTCCTCCAGTGCATTGCAGGTTTCAGAGAGCAAAGCTTTGTCCAGACTTTGTGCTAGGCATTTCTGGAGTGTTTCTGATGGCTTCCTTCCTATTTTTTTTTTTTTTTAATTCTGTTTCTCTGCAGAGCTTTCTACTAGACTATACAGGATCCAGAAGACATTAAGTACAGCATTTCCCCACCCCTTTTGGGATGGGGAGACAGGCCAGCAGCCTTCAGGCAGTTTTCCTCAGCATTTGTTGAGATCTCTAAGCTTCAACAGCTCCACATGTGCCTGTGCTGAACCAGAAGTGCCAAACTAATTTTTTACAGGTGGATAAATGAGGTGGTTGAGTGTTTGCACATGTGCCCAATTTATTGCAACCCACGTTTTTAACATATTAGCTTGAGCTAAGGCCCTTGTCCTGTGTAAGAAAGTGAGGTAGAATAAATGAGTGCAAAGCACAGATTCTCCTGAGAAAAGTTTATTCTAGCTAGCTTGGGATCAAGTAGTGCTGAAGCAGACTTTATGCTGCAGGGCAGTACACGCCAGTCCAAAACCTTGAATATGTAAGTACTGAGTGATTATTTCAAAGATTTTTTACTACGTGAAAGATTACAGCTCCTGGGAAGAGGCAGGCTTTCCATCTGTACTCTTAAAGTTACAGTGCAATGCCATACCTATCATGATTTTTCTTTCCTAGAATGAAGGGTGTGACAAAACTAAGGGATGTTTTCCCGTGTCAGTGGTGTTCTGGAGTGGTTTAGTGCCTAAATACATTAGTGGTATTCATGCACTATTAACGGTAACCTATTAACCAAGATAGCTGTGCATGCTGAGTTTCATCAAGGCTTAATGACCAATGCCATGGGCTAATCACTATCTTCTTTCTGTTAATTGTTAACAATTATGTTTTCTACTATTACCTGCTTGCACATACCACCCAGACTTACTAAGGTGTGTGCATCCTCCTTCCACACCCAAGGCTGGCTTCCCCCACCCACAACACTTTCTCACCTCTTCATCTCACACAGCTGTTTTCCTCTCGCACTCTTGCTCCTGCACTTTGGTCCTAGGCCCTCCTCTAGGTGCTTGCCACGGGTGTATGTAACAGTGGGGAGTATCACCTTGCTGCTCTGGGAGGTCTTGGCTGTGTGATTCTGCTGGGCTACTTAACATCAAGTAGCTCCATGGCATTTAGTCTAGTACAGGGAACAAAAAGGAGGTCCTTCCCAGAGCATGGGTTTGACAGACAGGGAGATGTGGAAGTGCATGCAAGGGGATTTGAAGAGACTGTGGTCAACATGGGTCTTCAGCCAGTGTGGCATTGGCCAGATGTGTGATGCTGACGTCACTTTTAAAATAACCTACACCTGAGGTGCTTATATTAGCCTTCTGTCCTCCCTGAATGGTGTCCAAGGGAAAGGAGACTTTTATCTGGCTTTCAGAAGAGGGGCGATCCTGTATATGGGAAGGGTTTTGGGGTGTGTGGTTTGTTACTTTTTTCCTGTAGAATTCAAAGAGGATTTTCCCTTTTCGCAAATTGGAAGTTGACTCTCTTGACTGAAGAATGACGAAGGGAAAACAAGGTGAAGATACAGTAACACTGGTTGCCAAGAAACTTTCTGGCATGCCAATTCTGTAAGCAGCCCATTAGAAACTAGCTCTGAAACAAGTTGTGGATCCTTTTACGTTCTTGACTTACAGGGCAATTTAAATGTCAAATGATTATCTATTCTGCTATCCGTGACATTGATATGAATGTGTGCTGGTTTTTGTAGTGGGTAAAAGTAGTGAAATTGTAGTTTTCTTCTTTTTTTTTTTTTTTTTTTTTTTTTTTTAAGGCAGATTTCTTAGGTGTTGCTCCAGTTCTTGTAAGTTCAAGAAGTTGGTGTGTTATTGTTCACTGAAATGGGCAATGTTAAGGTATAACCCACCTCGTAATGGGGTGCTGTTTAATCTCAGCTCCACTTCCATGAGAGTGAAAAACAAGTTGAACTATTTTGCTGAATTGTGGTAGTTATGATTTATATGTGTAATACCCGTTCTGATGTTCTACGGTAACAAGAGTCTAAGAATATCTGGTCAGCCTGAATAACTCTTAGCAATTACCAGCTAGTGCGTTTATCTGTGGAATCAGTTCTTGTCATTCATTATGTATCTTTTAATGTTATGAACAAAGTTTGCTGCATTTTAGCTTTTGTCCCAAGAATTTGGGTTATATTTTTGCCTCTGACTCATGCAGAGTCATCATCAGCTGATGAGTACCAGAGTAGGAAATGACTGAAAAGATAAATTCTCTTTGTCATAACACAGCACAGTGTAATTTCTTGGTAGAAGATAACACCATTTGTTGTAACAGATGATCGGCAGTAGCAATTTACCTTCCACCCTGGAGCGCCTGACTCTGACCTCTTGCATGATTTAGGCATAAATGCAGAAATATGATTAAACACACATTGATTTCAATCAGGATGAAGCCTGTACTTCAAGCTAATTATGTACTTAAATATGGTGCTGAAGATGACTTTCCCACTAATTTATGCAAGGAGAAAATTGAGCCCAAAAATACATATGAAATAAGACAGGTATCTGTTTCTTTTGAGATACCATATCCTATCTCCTCCTTTTTTTTTTTTTTTTTTTTTTTTTTCCTTTTTCATTTCTGTGCACTGAAAGACTATCTTTTTTTGGATTTCCAAAGACTTGATGATGGCGTTTTCTGCAGCTATGTTAATGTCCCCAGATTTATGCCAATGCCAATAAATTTAATCCATATGCTTTCTATATTTCCTTATCAGTCTTACTAGACCTACAGTAGCTGTTAAAGCAGTTTTACTGCTAAAACTTCTATTTAGCTTTTCTTTTTTTTGTTATGCCTTTTGGAAAGATTGATGTCTGCAGAGACTGTTAAGCTTTAACTCTTTGGGTTTCTTCAGCCTCATAATTAGTGACAACGGGGCACTTACTGTCACAGAGCCTCTACAGGGTATACCAAGCCTGCCTGAACTTGGCAAACTCTCTGCTTACACCTTTGTGAGTGCAGCCACCTCCTCTGCTTCAAAGACGTGGAGTAACGAGAGGAGGCCAAAGCCTCTGGGCTTTCACAGCACACTAGTATTGGAGCACTTTACCTGTTCTCCACTGCTCCGATGTTTTCCAAAGCATAGGGCCTTGACCCAGTGTGGGCAGACTGGGAGATCAGCTTAGCCGTGGTTAACTGGTGTAAAATCAGATGGTACTTCCAGCCGGATCGCTGTTCTGCAGTCACCGTTCCTGCTGGTGGGAAGAGGCCCTCTTGCTGGCAGTTCCAGTAGAGCACCTGAGCAAAGCCCAGAAAACAACTTTTCCGTTCATCTCCAGGCGTGGTACTTTGCTGAGGATTGATCTGACTTTGTGGCTATTCCAGGCTAGTAAATAATGATTTATTGTAAGATATGGGAAGTCTTTCCCTGTGCCAGGTCAGCTTACAGTCCCTCACAGTCTACAATTGTGGAGAAAACAAAGATAACCATTGCCCAGAAGTCACTGGACTGCTGCAATCAGGGCAATTCAACCACCCCTTATCTTGACATTTATTAAGAACACACTGCCTTTCCTGTTGAGCAGTGACAGTCAATGGCAAATATCAACCCAAAAGGTATAAATCCGTAACAGGTCCTCTGGCACACTGCTTAATACGTCATGCTGAGTGTGGTTCTAAATCTACCCTAAGCCTTTGTGCTTTGCTGCCGTGCCCTTGAACTACTCATTCATATCTGTGCAAAGGATGCCTGAAATATGAGCACACCAGAATACGTGTTGATAGCCAAATGACATGCACCAGTAGCACACACTTCACTGGACCCTGAGTGGGCATAGGCAGCTCAGTCAGCTTTGTCTGATCACACTTTTTGCCTTCCCAAGGCAGGCGTGTCCCCGCAAGTGGGGCAGAGAAGCACATTGCAGCCGGGGCAGCCAACGCGGTGTTCACAGGAGAGAGGCTGCAACCCCTTTAGTACATTTATACTTGGGGGCGGAAGCATGCTTACTTCTTGCACAGCTGTATCAGACACCAGAAAGGGCGTCCCTTCTAAGTTATTTGTAAAAAGAAAGCATAACCTGGTTTTGAGGGTAGAGACAGCAAAGTCCACGACAAGGGGCTTTTGAGGTTGGAGCATGGTGGGCTGGGAAGGTGCTCCCCAGCCCTTTCTTGGGAGCAGCTCCCAGTGAACCAATGCTTCCAGGGGAATGAAGCAGAATGCAGCCTGTGGCAAAGGTTGCTAGTAAAAGAACTCTAAAAAGAAATGTGCAAGTCCTTGAGGACAGCTGAGAGCGATTTTTAAAGATGTCAGACACGAATCTTAATGTTTTGCCTTGGAAGCCTTGTACTCTCATGAGCTGCTTTCATTCTGCTTATGTATAGAAACAAGCCAGCATGATGGGGCCTCAGTTTGGGTCAGGCCGTCTCAATATCATGAGTGAAGAATAATCAGGAGATCCTGTCTCCTTAAAGTAGAAAAGCCAGAAAATATTCTTGCTGAGCATTCTTGTTGTAACAGAGGTTTACAATTTATGTGGTATTCGTCTTTTAACCCTGAAAAAAATGGGTGTCAGCAGACTGTGTTCAGATGTGCAGATAAGCTCTGATACACCAACCCCCCCACCCCCACCCCCCAATACTCAGGAAAAGCTCTCTGTGCCTTCCAATACGTAATCTTGCCTAGGAAAAATCAGGCTTGTGCCTCAAATATCTATTTGGGGATTTATACAAGGGAGATAATACTCTGGGTTTGGATGGGAAATAGGGAAATTTTGAGGGACAGTATTTTCTTCGGTGTCCAAACCAAGAATCACAGCAAGAGGACAACTCCCAGATCTGGCCCTATCTATTCAGCAAGAACTCATCTGTTTAGGATGAGTTTGGGACTAGATGTATCTTCAAGGGGAGGACAGGGAGGAAGCATATGGAGATCTGGACTTGTCCTTTATTTTCAACTTTGCGGCTGTGTACCTAGCAGCTCTTAGCATCTAGACAAAGAGCTCAGCCTTTGGCCACTGCAGAGCAGAAATGAAGGGAAAGACTATAGCAGCTATTCTTCAGTCCTCTTCTTTTTAAGCTATGCATGATTCATGGGTGACAATAGCATCTCTCCAGCAGAAGGACATGGATCATTAATGCACCAGTCCAGAGAAGACATGAGTGACGGCCTTCTGCTTTGATTACTAATCACATTGTTTATGTTGCATACTGCCAACCTTTTCTGTGGCTCTCGTCTGTGCAGCACTCCCCATTTACAAATAAATTCTCCAGGCTCCAGTGTGTCATATTAGTTACACCTCCTTTACAAGGAAACCCTAATGCTTCAGGAAAATGTGTACTGATGAAAGCAGTCAGCATTGGGCCAGCATGTGGAAAGAGTTACACAGAGTAGCTAAGCTTGTTGGCACGCTAGAGCAGGTCACACTAATGTAATTGCTAGTGCTGACCTTCTGCCTTTGGGTATGGAGCACAGTATTTATGTCAGTGCTGCAGTACTGCTGACTGCCCTCGGTGGAGAAGATGCCCTTCTCCTGGCTCGCCTTTTGCTCAGGTCAGGTGAAAGCATACTGTGCGTCAGACTTGAAGAGCATGACAGCTTTTTTTTCACCCACTGTGTGTTCTCTTTGCAAAACAGTAGCTGCACAAGACATGAAAAACTGTTGCCCAGGGTGCCTGTTTTGACATTAAAAAGTTACAGATCAATAAATTAATAAACAGGCTAGGGACGGGCAGACTGAAAATGCCAAATATACCAGAGAGATCATTGGTGGAGCACAGTGTGATCAAAGGTAAGCTTGTTTGAGATGGAGTGTGCACATAGGAATTTCAGATGTTTCTACTTGTCTGACTGGCAGTAAATTTACACAGTATCACCAAAGTCTGGGGTTGTACATGCACGAGTGCTCAACGCGGTGTCTTTCTCAGCTAAGCTCCAGGCTATTCAGTGAGTTAATGCTCTGCCTAGCACAGCCTGTTCGTCTTTCCAGCATGTTCCCCAGAGAGTGAATGAAGAGGTATCTTTCCCCCCGTGTTTGGGGGAACCTTTGTGTGCTCTGTGCTCTAGGACTGGGGTTGCATGGGAGTGGGAATTGCGGTCCAGCACTTTACGGTGCTTCTGCCGCAGTGAAATGCAAGTGTTGTGCCCTCACGTCACACCACAGCTGCATCTAAAACTTGCCCTCAAGCAAAGATGAGATTGCTCTGGCTAACAGTAAAATATTTTAATATAAACTTCCACCTTCATCTTTACTGCTCTTACAGGGAGCATCTAGCTGTTCAAGTGTGACTTCTTTCCCCCCCAGTTAGCAATCTCAGGAAATCAAAATACATTGGGAGAAGTGAAAGTTTGCAGATTTGTGGCCATCTGGGACTCATCTCCTGCCCAGTCTCCAGAGATCGCACTTTTCAGGGTGCTGCGTACAGGCAACTGCACTGTACTTGGGTAGCGTTTCTTGTGTGCTCACTATTTTTTGAGAACTACCTTCCAAATATCTCACTTGACTCCTACACGTAGGCAAAAGCTGCAGAAAAAATAAGATTGGCTCAGTCTATTTTTGTCCCGGAAGGTGTCACTGAAGAGCTAGGAAAGGTGCAGGTTTAGTAATAGTCTTAACTGGGGTCTTAACTGCTGCCTGAAGTGGAGCCTGGGGAGGGTTAACGTAGCCAGAGGTCCCTGTGACTACCTGGTTCTGAAGATCTGAAGATTTTTGCACCAGGGAATGAATACTCACATTTACAATGCTGTGTTATTCATCAGCTAAGTCATCTTAACGGGCTGTAACAAAATGATTCTTGGTAGGTGGTGGGAAGAGGTTCACGAGCTTGGAAGTCCTTTTTTATAGCACAGCTTTGAAGGAATATGTTTTCCTTCTTGCTCTTCATTTCATACCTGTTGTGTTAACATTACATTATAAAGTGCAACCATCATGCTTTTTTGCAGCCTTTTTTTGCAAAGTTTAGGTCTTTAGGCTTATTCTTAAGGATGGGAGGAAGAGCTGGGACTTTGTCTGATTGCTTTGCTATGACTTATGCATTATTGATAGATGCAGAACTAGCACGGAGTTGTCAGTGATGTCAGAGGCCTCAAGGAGCTTGCAATGTGAATTCAACCAAGAACAACAATTTACACATGGCAAGGTGAATGTCCTCTCCATTTGGAAAAAGTAGTTTGAGTTACTGTTTTAATAGTCTTTTCTCAAATTTTAACTGTCTTATAAATTTGAGCTGATATATGAAGCAGGGGCATTTAGGGTACCTGCCTCCATGATGCATGTTGCAAAGACATTCGTCATTGATGTAGCCAGAGTAGAAAACCCTCTCAAAAGGATATTAAATAGCCTGACTTAAGCCAGTCTCTGAACTACTGAAGACCAGGCTGTGATCTGATGTGAGGGTAAGATTATCCTTACACCAGTCTACTAAAGGTTGTTATTTCCGTCCCCAGAAATATCTGCTACTGTCTGAGGCAGGATAATGGACTAGATTATTGCATCCATGTTGCTATTCCTGTGTTTTAAAAAGAGTAATTGGAGGGTCTTTAATAAAAAATGTAGGGGGGGGGGGGGGGAAAGATGTTTAGTTGATATGTCAAGCTATATAGCTGGTACATACCTAGCCAGCTCTCTGCTCTTCAGGGTACTGATGCTGCAGATCTTGTCCTTTTCTCTTAATATCCAACAGCATGCCCTCAGCCAAGTTTGTTTATCTTGCCTACAGTTTTAATGTACATTATTAAACTGTAATTTGACAGTTTGTTGGCTTTCTGAGATACAGAACAAAGGACTCTTAAGTTTTTCTCTGACTGACAGAGCTACACCAGGTTCGTTGCTCCGAAGGACTTCCAAGGTCTGAATGAAGGAATATAAAAAGAAGTCCAAAATTCGCTAGAACGCGTGCTGTCTTACTTGATAAAAGCCACTTGAAATTTCATTTAAGTGAAAATTCAAATCATTTTCCTAACCTCCTCAGCACTGGTTGAATCATACAATGCTACAAGTACATTTAATGGCAGAAATAGCATAAACTCCTGGGAATGTATAAGAAAACCTGCTACTGTTGTTTCAATAAACAGAAAAAAAGCTGAAAAAAACCCACTTAAAAAAATGTAGTAGAGTCTACACAGTGACATTCTAGTGGAAAGGTATGTGGTCATACTGAGGCATTGCAGCAGAGGAGAGCGGCAGGTCTCAGTGCTGGAATTTTGCCATTTAATCCTTCCTCTGGCAGATTAGCATAGATATTACATAGCCTGTGTGCATTGTTACCCACAGAAATAAAACCTACAAGAGTTTGTTCACCCGTACTCCCCACTTTATTTATCCATTTTTTATTTCAGCCACTAATCTGCTAAGGATTTCAGCCTTTAGCTCAGGGTTAGCAGAATGGCATTGTGAGTGGATAACATCTGTTTCAGCTTTCATCCATCTAGAACACAAGCATTAATCACTAGAAATGGAGTGTGAAATGGAAAGAAGAGTTAAATGCACATTTGATTCTGAACGCTTTCAGAGAAAATGTCTTTTGGGATCTGACCAGAGGGAGAGCTTTGCTGCGCCATAGCTAGGGTTGCCAGCGCAGCTTGCATGAAAAGCTGGTCGTATTATCTGACAGAAATTCTGCTTCTTTCAGTTTGTTTTAAAGACAAATAAAACCTTGTCCTGTCTATGTTAAAAGAAATGTTAAAAAACAATTAACCCCAGAACAGTGCATCTGTTCAGTTCAATTTGGTTGTGGTTGTCAGTGTGGAGAAAATAAAGCTTCTCTTTCCAGGCTTTCTGTGCCCCAGTCGCTATCTCCAGCCCTGAGCCATTGCAGCCTCGTGCTGCAAGTGAGTAGCTGTGGCCAGGCTTTCCTGGAGCAGGGGGCAAAGGGAATACATCAAGGACTAGGAACAATCTTTGACCAAGACACAATGGGCTGGCTTAACAGGCCGTTTCCATACAGAGTTTCTAGATTTTCACAGATCTTGGCAAGATGTGGTAGGGAACTATGCTGATTTTTCTTTTACTGGTCTGGCATGCCTCATGGTAGCTGGACTCTTAATTTTTAAGTCACTTTAAGAACAATCACCAGCCCTGCCTTCATGGGAGCAATTAGGCATAAGATACCATGACTGCTTAATTTTCTCTCCAAATTCATTTGCTATTGTACATTTAAATCTTTTTTAGTGAAATTCATCTATCTCTAGTTTGCCATTCATCTCTCTCTAGTTTGCCCTTCCATCACACTTTCTCCTTTTGTCTCGTTAAGATTTGCCTTCCTAGCTAGAAATATGAGTCTCAAAAAGCAGCACTGTTGGAGGGAATGTGTAGTTGGTAAATCAGTGTTTATGCGATGCGAGTCAAACGGCTACTGCAGAGGGCTGTCCTGTTTCTTCAAGGAGGTTTGTTAAGGGACATAAGATTTCCTGTAAGCATGTTTTTGTAGAGTTAAGACCCACACTTTGGATGGTTAGTAGGGCTTGTGGCTGACTGTGTGTACTTCTCTGATAGTTGCATGGGGAATTTTTACAGCACAATGGGCTGAATTTGCTCTGCTTTGTGACAGGTATCCTCTCTGCATTGGAGAACATGTTGGGTGTTGTGCTGGCTTTGGAAAGCTGGAGGTGGAAGACAGCTTATATTCAGACCTAGCTGGTGATATGTGTTTTGTATGTATGCCCTTTTGTAGAGGTGATTTCCAGCTTTGCTTCTTACATTGTGAGATGCTCAGAAAACTGGCAGTTTATTATTATTCTCTGAAGCCTTCAGAGAAGGCTTCTCACAGAATTCCTCCAAAACCATGGAGTATAATTCATCCAGAGCAGTCAATACTACCTGCTTCTGTCATTTTAAAACCTCTTTTTTCATCAAGAGACAGTTAATATAGTTCATCAAGGTGTGATTTCTGCACAGTGCAATGAATTCAGGAAATTACCCATTCCTGTTTCCTTTATCACTCCTACCCCTTGAGATAAACTGTTCTCAGCATCTACAACTCTAGAAGTCTCTGAAGAAAGTCATTGCGGCTCATTTAAAACACCATGACAACCCTTGCCCACCCATCAGGTCAGTGGAAGCGCCCTGTTTTCCAGAGCCTAAGAGGGGTGTCTCTCTAGGAACAAGGGAGAACCATGTTAACAAGTATTACTTCTCTAGCTTTTGAAAGCTGAGCCCACCTCTAACCTCTTCCAGAAGAATTACTTCATTTGGTGTCCTCCCCCTGACTTCCTTGCCAGAAGTCTTTCACTGTAGGTAGACTTAAATATATTAGTCTTACACATCCCAGCAGCCAAACTACTGTATTCTTCAAGCTCTGTTTTCTGGGAAGTGTTTCTGCAGTCCCACATCCTTTGGTCCTTTGATTTCCTTTGGTGCTATGTTGCAAAGTGAAATAGTTAATATTTACTGGCATTACAGTTACAACACTTGTCAGCTGAGTTGGCATCCGTTCAAGTGAAGGCGAATATCAGGCAGCAGGGCAATCACTTCAGTCTCTCTTCAAACTTGGCTTGTCAATGTGGGATAGCTATAGTAGAAAAGGAAAGGGAGAGACTTTGAACCTTAATTAAACCAGTAGTTCCCAGGAGGACACTTCGTGTCTAAAATCAAGACCTGCCCTTTTTACTTCATGTTGCTGCATGAATTCTTGAAGCTATCCTGACAAAATAGAGTCTTCACCTAAAATCAGAATGTCTACTCTAGTCTAACGTGAACCATTTAATTAGACCAGTATAATAACCAGGAAAAAAATGTCTGCATAGACAAGCTCACAGGTATCTATTTATATTCACTTTGTCTCTTCTCATTTTAACAGAACTGAATTTCCTTTTACAAGTGAGCTGAGAGTGTGCCAAGCAATGGCCAGACATTGAAATCCTTTGTGTTTTCTGGAGCTGATGCCATTTACTTGTGCTGTCAGTAAGAACTGAGTCTCTTCCCTCCGCAGACAGCACTCCCCCACCTTTCCAGCCCCAGCATTCCTCCACTAAGCATAGTGCTCCCATGCCAAGACAGCTTTTCTTTCTGTTCAAAAAAAAAACCCAAAAAACAAACCAAAAAAACCCAAAAAAGGAGAGAGAGGAGATGGGAAGAGAAATTACTGCCAGTTCTTGGCCTTATACTTTTAGGATTATGTTATTTAGGGTGTATCTTACTGGCCTGCTCATAAAAGAAGCATAGAAAGACCTTTATTAGGTTGTTTTTTTTTAGGAAGGCAATAGCCTAAACACAGAAATGGAGACAACATTTCTGACTGATTTGTCTCTTTCCTTTTGGTTTTGGAAGATAATATCTTCCATTCTAAAAACTCATTGGTACTTTTAGAAACTCCTTGGGTTTTTTAAGGGAAAATCTAATGAATCCACAAGAAAACAATAAAGAAGAACAAGTCAGTGATGTGTTTATCTCTACAAGTGATGAAAATACTGAACTGAAATAAAAATATTGTTGTTTATATCAGAATAGCAGTAACTGCAGTTCTAGACATGGTAGGTAAAACATTCACTTATGTCAAGAATGTTAAATGTAAGTAAGGCTCTATCCTGCAGATGAACAACTGTGAGCAGGTTAAAGTTTTGCACAGAGAAATTCAATAGTAGAGGCCAGAACTGGGACCCGGTCTGATGAGGCTGTTGTTTTCCTCACCAGACCCTCCTTTCTTTCCTTTGGGCTCTATGCTTTGTACCAGCTCACAGAATAGTCTTTTTGAAACTATTTGGTATTCATCACAGATGATAGCCTCGTAATTTTGTGAAAAGTAACATCTGTTCAGGGAGAAATAGTGTGTACATGTATAAGCAGGTTTCTAAGACATGTATTTGAGAGAAGAAGAGAAAACAGTTTTGCTCAAATAGAGCTAAAACTTGCCCGCCTATTCAAAATAATCCAGTGACACAACCTCAGAGCAATCTTCTCAGGCAAAGAAAAAGAATACATACTGCTCTCCGAGCCCCAGCTGACATCAAATGGTATTTCTTGATTGCAGATCTAATCCGTTATGTTTTTGCTGCCTGATGAAAAGAACTTCCTGCCACTGGCAAGTGGAATTTTTGAAAACCAATCTATATGCTAGACTACACTCTGGCTTTAACTAGCAGAGCCTTATATCTGTGCTGCTGCTGATACAGGCCTCCTATAAGCTTTCTGATTGAGTCCAGAACTATGGAGTTTCATCTGGTTTCACTAGAAAGTTTGACAGAGTTGTGAGGAGCACAGTTTTCCTGCAGAACCATCTCAGTTGGCTGAGACAGCTCTGATGAAAATAGGCTGAATTTTAAGGTTTTAATATGACCCCACACCCATGAAGCTTCATTTGGATTCTGCTCTGCTTTAAAAAACTCTTTTGCCAAGGGTTATTTAAGGTACTTTCGGAAAGTGATACAAATTTAGCTCTCCATATCCAAATGCAATTATTTGTGTCCCCCTGAGATCAGCTATAGAGAATATTTTATTCTACTCTTTATTCTACTCTCCTTTGTGCCCAAGGATCTGATGGGAAGCAGGACAAGGATTAATTGCGTGTCATAGAGTCCCAGGGGGTTTCTTGTTCTGGGTAGCAAGAAATCATTGATGGTCTTGAACTCTGGTTTCATTCAAATATGCATCATCAGCATTACTCCTCTAATCCTGTAGTCATGCAAATATAAATACAAGTAATAACACTTTAATGCATTTCATATATTTGTATATTTATTACAATTTCTCAGTAGCAATTTGTGTTCAAAACTATGGTATGTTTTTCACTGACTACCTTTTTTAAAAAAGGCATCTGTTCTTAGAAGTTGGTCTTATTTTTAATCCCTGTGTCTGTACCATGACAGTTCAAAGTGAATGGCTGCTACATTTAACATGGTTTGTCTTCAAAACAGTAGCATAAAACCACCACATGACAGTGTCTGATTGAAGAAAGCAGCCTTTGGCCCCGCTGGAAGGCTTGCACCCAGTGGAGGCGTGGGTGGCATATGAGGCTGAGGGTTCTGCTTGCCGTGGTGCCCCATGCAGGCTAGCTGCCCCATTTGTGGCACAGCCATCCCCCACTAGGTGTGAAATGGGGAGGAGTAGCCTAACCCTCACTGCCAGATAGTCATTGAGGGAGCCTAAGGTAGAAGGGCTAAGCAATGTGCTCCAGGGCTTGTACAAACCTAAGGAGCTATTATCAGTCAGTAGGTAAAGTGATATGTTATCCTAAAAACTTGTCTCTGCATTCCACAGTATTTTTTTCCACCAATATCTCTTTCCTCAGTCAGCAGCCTGCTCATATCTCAGATGTGTCACTCTTTTTCTTTTTTTTTAGACACATCAGCAATGTAGTTTTGAGGTAAATTTCCAGTTCATCTTTATTTACTGCTCTTTGATTCATAACCAGAGCAGTCTCATGCACCTGGGTTCCCTTTCACTGAAACTACGTGGGAAGATGTACTTACTCTAAGAGCACATCCTAATTCACTGTAGCTGCTGATGGATGCTGATTTGATGGGTCCAAATGAAAGCTAGTCTAAAACCATCTCTCTAATTCAAATACTGTAGATGTTGCATCCTCACTAACAGTTTGTTCACCCTACGGATGTGCTCCTGCTTGGTGGTGTAGCAACAGCATGAGAAAGCCACACACTGACAGCAAGCCTGATTTAACTGTTCATGGGGATCAGGAGACAGTGGCAGTGGATCAAGTTCGTCAGGGCTGAAAGCACCCAGGATATTAATAATTCTATTTGCAAAATGATGGAGCAAATACCTACAGTTTGCTGTGGTCACCATCATAATTCCCAGGGTATTATTCCACTATTTCAAGATTGAAATAGTAGCTAAATCCAGCCATCCTCTGTGAGACTTTGTGTGGACTTCAATAGCACAGATCTAAATCCAGGTCCTCTGTGGTATAAAAGAGATGGATGTTTTGCTCTGGAACAAACCTTTGTGTGTTGCCCATTGAGGCTGTAAGTCAGAGCATGGTCTTTGATAGTGTTTTATCTGTTCTGGGGAAACATTTCTTTTCTTCTAGGCTTCACTTTTGTGTTTTACTTCTACAGTTGTAATTTGCAACAGGAACACTGGACAGGTCTCCTTGTTTGAAGCAAAAGGACAAAATACTGGCATCCCTCTGTGCAGAGAAACCAGTTAGGCAGCTGGCCTTCAGCAGTAGCAGAAAATGTTATTGTACTTTCTCTTCCTGATCTCCTTCAAGCCCTTGTGGCAACTGCAGGTGTCCTGTTCATAGGAGGCATCAGCAGTAACAAAGAATCCTTAAAATGAATTGCAACAGTCAAGGAGACTTATTTTTGCTTGATCATGGATGAAGACAGAAGATGGATTTCAGAGAGCAGAGCAAGAAAGAAGCTGTGAGAGGTTCCATAATTTATCAGAAATTAGCTGGCTGCAAGAGTGAGTCAAGAGTTGGGCAAAATAAAAGGGGTCAAGTATGAAAACAAACACATCCTGTAATGTTTGGAAGCAGCTGCAAGCTTGGAAATATGATACAGTGTTATTACAAAGCTGCTAATAGATCAGATTTGTGACTCTCTGGCCTGACTTCCAGATCAATAGCATACACTTGAGTATCAGGAACTAGATTCAATCATTTGTCAGTCAAAATGCCCCTCTCTGGAGAGGATGATGTTATGAACAAAGCAGAACTAAGCTGCAACTTTCTGTCTGCCCAGATCCAGATCTATCTCCGGACAGAGCATCAATCAGTCAATAAATAGATACCTGTAGAGAGATTGGTACTGGCCTATATGAAGATCTGTCTGTCTATATGAGTCCGATAATCAAATCTTTTAAAGACATGTTTATGTTTCTTCTCATTGTAATATTTCCTGTATGAGAACAGCACTCGGTCCAGACAGATTAAAATTTTTGGCATCTGTTCAAAAGTTTATCTGGGGCAGGATGAAAAATAAAATAAAAAAAAAACCTGGCTGTTTATGAAGTTTGACTTCATATGGACATTTCCCATTAGCTGTTGAGGAAATCGTGTCAGCTACACATACTGATGTGGATGTTGCAAACTTATCCAGCCATGCAAAAAGTTCATTTACATATATATTTCTAGGCATGTATGCATATATTTACATATACATTTTATCTTTCAAGGCTAACAGCTAACAGCTAACTTGCTTTGCAATGAGCTTGAAATATGATCAAGAACAAGGGCTGTTGGAATGTTTTTGAATAGCAAATTGGTTTCATGTCATGTCTTATCAAAGGTTTTGAAATCTAGCCCAGATTTCACTGGACAGTTTGTCAGATCCTGGATATCTCGGCTGCTTTCCAGCCTGCTGCTAGCTGCAGGAGGAACCTGGCTCACCAGATCAGGTCAGCGTGTTGGGCTTCCCTCTGAGAGGAGATTTGCAGTTAGTTACTAGCCAGGCCTGCAGGAACAAACCAATAGCAACCAAACTGATCTAGTTTTCACACCAAAGCCATGATTGCAGCATTTGGCTTAATTTGCTATGTTAGACACTGAGAGGAGAATAAAATAGGTTCATGGTGCTTGATGTGAACAGCCTTCAGATAAGCCATAAGAAATGAGGACCTTGGATAGTCACAACTAAACTTGATTTGACTCCAACTTTAGCAAGACCAAGGTGTATGGAAGAACAGTCCTACCTCCCAGCACAGACCTTAATCTAGGACTCCTGCATGTGAGCCCCCTTGAGAGAGAAGGTTTTTTTAGCGTGGGTGCAGGGTAGGAAAAGTGAGATCTGCCCAAGAAGTCTTGTTTAATACGAGATACCTAAGATCACAATTGACCTCTCTGGGATGAGGTCTGGGTAGAAGTAGTTGAAATGACACTGTTTAGACTCCTGAAAAACAGCCTTGGGGTTAAGGCTGTAGAAAGCAGGGCACCATCCAAGCATATGACAGGTCATACAGAGAAAACAAAGCAAGTAAGAACATCTGTGATCTTTTTTCTTGTTACTGGCAGGTCTTCAAAATTGCCTCCTGAAGTCTCTACTACAACCTATTGCTGGAGATTCCTTCCTGAAAGCTCAAACCCTTTTTTACAGGACCATCACAGGCGTGAGTGCCTAGTGAGCCCTTTGGAGGCTTAGCCCACTGGGTGAAATTCCTAGCCAGACTTATTTGCTTTGTAACCCAAAGCCCAGATGTGGACATTTGAAAATCTTCTGACCACAGTGTGTGGATAAAGAAAGACCTTCAGATTGTTTACTTACTCCATCTTCTTTAGTACTGCTCTAGGCAGGGAGCACGGTGCTACAATGGCCAACATCCATCATTCACAGAAATGTCTCCTAAGCTGCACTCAAGGAAGTCCATAAGGACTATTGCAGGGAGAAAACAAGACAGCAGAAAGGGAGATGAAATACAAAGCAGCAGGATCTAAACAAGATCTTAGAATTATGTTATCTACCCATCTCAGCGGCAGACAGGCAAGAAGGAAGGAGCTGGCCTGTGTTAGTGGATGGTGAATATATTAGCTAGGAGGTAAGTTCTTGCTAGCAAAACATGCAGGGAAAATTACCTCTTCTAACAGAGGGAAAAAAAAGACTCAGCCAGAAACATTATCTCAGCAGGGAACACACACTAATGTTCAGGAGCTGCTAAAGTAAACAGAAGCACAGTCTGCAGTATCAAAACACAGTGACATTGTGCTCCTCTTGATGCTTGCCCACTGCCAGCTGTAAAGTCTTCATGCTGCTGCTTCTATGCTCTGCAATGTGCTGTGAAACTTGTTGCAAAGCCCATACTCCCTCTGTATCTGTTACTCAGCGTGCAGCCCCCTGTGTAGAGCCCCAACTTTCAGCAGGCATCAGTTGCTGAAAATTTTCCTTCACCTTTTGCCACAAGAGTACCTCAATCTCCAGTGGCTCCCAAGGAGATATTTGTGTTTTTTCTAACTTCCCCAGAGACCCATTCTAGCAAACTTGCAATTAGGAACCTGGTTTAGCAGCAGCTCTGTTTCTCAAAATGTAAAATGAGCAAACATGTTTAGCTGTGGACTTACTTTTCCAGAGCTCTAAACAGACGAACTACCATTTCTTAACAAGAAACTCCTGCTCTGTCCAGCTATGGTATTAAAAATTTTTTGCTAAGGAACTTTGCAGTGGAAAATGCATGCGGGTAAAAGTGATCTTTTCCTTACCATTAATTGTGTACAGTTGTGTTGAAGCTTATGGCTAATGATAAAGACCTGTGTTCAGTAACGTCTTTTTTAACTAATTTGTTTTAAAGCTTCCCGCTTCTTGTCTTGCTATGTGTCCATGAGCTTAAGGGCAAGTGAGCTTCTTGAAATGCTAACAACCTAAGAATCGTTCATATGACGTCTGATTAATGTGGTTATGGTTGTAGAGACATTGTACTAATTATGACAATATGAATATGATCGTTCCTCTCAATTTCTATTTTAATAGAGGCCAATAAATATATCTGATGGCTTTTATGGTATTTAATAACCTTTACAGTCATAAATGGGGGCTTGTAGAACTATTGTAGATATGTCGTGAGATACAGGGAAGCATAAAATGCAAGTCTTCTGGGCAATGCAGAATGAGCATATATTTGCATTTCACATAGGTGGGATCTGATCTCTGTTGCGGGGAAGAAGAACTCAGCAGTTAGCAAAAGGTGAAGGACTCAAAAAGGAAGATGCAGGGGAAAGTTTCAGTTATTTGTTAGAGCAAACAGCAGGCTGCTGACCTGAAAGAACTGAGTGATCTGTCTGTTGCTGCAGCTCATCTCCCCATCTGCCTTTATTATAATTTTTAAACAGCACTTACACTGTGTTGTTGCACATCTGCTAGGGTTGTCATAAAAAGATGTTAGATACTCTTTTTAAGTGCCCTGACTATTAAGTTCTCTGGGTTGCATTATTGGATTGTAAGGACTGGAGCAACACAACTGAATCACTTTGACTTCAGCCTCCCAACACTACAATTACAGGATATTGTGCTTTGCTGTTTTTGTTACCCTTGCTTATGATAGAGTTCACAGCAGTTTACAAGCCCTCTTAGGACAGAGTTATATTGCTGTGGTGAGAAAGGTAAGTGTTGCAAACGCTGGCAAATGCCCAAAGAAAATATCACAGCTGCAGACCTAAAAGGAAGGCTGCTTTCTCGCAAAGGAGAATTGAAGCCAGAAGGGACCTCAGCCCTAACTGCTAGGTACATCCATCAGAGAGCTTTTATCAAAGGGATGTGTCATATCTGGGGGTCACTGATGAATTAGCTTGAGAGCTCAGGTGGTGTTAGGACGGAAGCTGGTGCACACAGCACACCTCACCCCAAATGCAGAAGTTGGGTCATGAGCTTTGTACTGCACAGCCTACCCCGTTAGGGTTTTACGGGCAGCTCAGGTACATCCACATAAAGTGCAGGCGGCACAGGCAAGGAAATGGTAACCAGCAGAGCCTGAGCACCCATGTTGTCTTCTGAATGGCTGTTAACAGAACAGACACTAGAGGGCTGTGGAAAATAGTCCTTACAAATACTAGTGTTTGCATGGTTCGGTTTCCCCACTTTCTGTAGCAGGTTTGTAAGAGGGAGAACGGGTCCAGGTCCTGTCTTTGACAGGCAGGGTAGTAATGGATGTTGCTCTTCTTGTCTAAGTCAGTGTCAGAGGACCATCTGGTGCAAGGTCTGAAGCCACAGCAAATCCAATTTCGGGGCTCCCTGAACCATGTCAGAAATGCCATGGCTACATGATGCAAAGCATCATTCTGATATAAATTTTCCCAAAATACTGACAGTTTAACTGGTAAGCCTTTCGCTCTGTGTATCCACACATGTCACTAATGTCACATGCGCTGTCTTAGAGCACATAGGAAAACAAAGTATTCTTTACAAGGATCTCTAACTGTTTTGACAGAAAAGTTTTTGAATGCGCAGTTTTTTAATCAAATGAGCTCTGTGTGGCAGTGAACAGATGAAATATTAATAATCACAGAATGATTGCCTGAGAAGAAAATAATCTAGTGGAAAACTTCAGTCAAAACACTTTTTAAAGGATTTAAAAAACTTTTAAAACAGAAATCCTTGGGAAATGGACTCTGAGTCCCACTGTGATTTCTGCAGGGATGTTAGACACCCTATCTCTGTACCAAAGTAGCCGAGGAGCCCCTTCTGTTGCTATGGCTGGACAAAGCCAACCTGGATGCAGATAGCAGGATCAATGTCAAGCCCGTGGTTTCATAAAAAAAAGCCATTTGGACCAGGCAAGGTGTTGGCAAACTACCAGCTGCATTTGAGTGAGCCAACCCTAAAAGCAGGCAGCGTGAAGGGAGCGTGAGGTACAGAGAGGAGCGTGGTGTGGCTGAGACCAAACAGGGCAGGAGGCAGCAGGGAGAGGCAGTATGAGCCAGGGTAAGCTGCTTCAGCCTCCAACACGACGGCTCTGCGTGGCAATGCCCTGCGCCAGGGTGGCGAGAAGCCTTGGCTCATGCTCGTTCTGGCATCTTCATGCAGTGCCCTGCACCATGGCACAGTACAGGCTTGCCCTCAGGGTAAAATTTTGGGGACGGTTAAATCAAAATCCCAATTGACTTGAAGGCAGCTGGAATCACGGCAACTCTCCATGCCTTGCAGTTGGATGGCAGAAATCACTACAAATACAGGTGAATTTAATAATTACCTGCCTATGCAGGTAAGTAATTCAAGGGCTTATTTAATGGATAGAGAAGGGCTATAGTGCCTCTTGAGTAGCAGGAATAGCTTAGGCTGTGGGATCTCTTCTTAATTTAGTTTATGATCGGTTTATAGCCCTGTTTTGTACTAGAACTTCTAGGAAAGAGCAAAAATAGATGGTGAATTTTCTCTCCAGTACCATGCTGTACTCCTAGCTAGGTGTAGTGCGTATTGTTCCATGTCCTACCGAGCTGACTAGGAGAAAATCAGCTACCTCTACTAGCTAGTATTAGGTACGTGGACTTAAGTGGTGCAGGGTGTAGCCATGTTGTCCGTGGATGGGCTGTAGTTGGCTGGAGGTAGTGAAAGAAAGTGTGTCCTGGTCCACACTGAGCTTGCAGCTTTAGTTGAATTCAGGATTTTTCTCTTACATCTGGGAAACCTCTTTAATTAATGAGTTATTGCTCTTTAGAGTTGGAAGCTGGCTTCCTGGGTAGCATGAGGAACATCAGAGCTGGTGGGTCTTTGTCTTGGTTTAGAGGCTGCACAGCCTGCAGTGAAAAAGGATCTAGCCTTTTCTGTGAAGGGTGGGGTAGCAGAGCACTTCAGGCGTCTGGTTGAACGCTTCTGCTTTCAGAAGCATGGGTCTGAGCTGCGTGCTGCGTTTAGCACCAAGGGCTCAGCTGCACACGGGTGATTCAGACTTGGTGGTGGAAGTCAGACACACATGTTGGTCATGTTATCTCCCCTCATATGACTGTAGTTTCATAAAGTGTGGGTGCCTTTTAATGCTGCCGCTCCGAGTCTGGGTGGACTTTTGGCATTACCTTTTCCCTGGGCAATGGCGGAGGCGTGAAGCCCTGTTTGGCTTCCTGTTCTTGGTCCAGCATCAACCCGTGGGACCCGCGGGGTGGAGGGAGAGGAAGCATCAGTTAAACGTGTGTGGCTCGGCCGTTTTCTGTGTCTGATGTTCTACCAGATACTGTGCTGCCTGTAGAGTCCTGCCTCCCCCGAGGGGCAGGGAGGCTGCGGCCAGGGATGCGGTGATTGGACTGTCCTCTCGTCTGGAGGAGCTGAGGGGTCCCTGCTTGCCGTGGGATGGATTTTTCGCTCTGGACGCACAGGCGAAGCTGGGAGCGTGCCCGGCTGCGTGTCAGGGCTGTATATTGCATGGGCGCCTTTGAGTCACGGCGGCGGCGGCTTATGGCTGGATGCTGAGACAAAGTGCTCCTGCAGCTGGAGGGCTTCAGCGCGGCGATTTCCCCAGGTTGACTTTCATTGCCTTGCACAGGGCGTCAGCGAACCCCAAGGATGGCTAATTGCTTGCTTGGGGTGGGGGGTGGGGGTGTCTGCATAATTTTTTTAGGCGTTTGGCTTTTTTGCTTTATTTACTCTTGTCTCGGCTTCAGCCTCTCCCTGTGTCGAGAAGAGCGAAAGAAGGAAACTCCAGGGGGAAAATAAACCGAACCGAGCCGGGCTCCAGCCGGGTCGGCAGGGCGAGAGGGGGGCGCTCCTGCGGGCCCCGGCAGCCGAGTACCGCGCCCGCTCCGCGCCGATCCCGCCCGGATTTTGCACGTTTCCTTTCTTTTTTTCCTCCCCCCCTCCCGCCTTCTATTTTCCCCTCTATTCCCCGCTCCCTTCCCTCCCTCCCCGGCGCGGTTGGATCAGTCTTTTGGTATTTCCTGCCGCCGCCGCCTCCCCCGCGCAGCTGCCCGGCCGCTCCCGCCGCTCCGCGCTTCCCGTGCGGCGGCTCCGCGGGGCCCACGCTGCCCCGGCCATGCGGGCGGCGCGGCGGCGGCGGGGCGCGCCGTGCTGAGGGCGGCGCCGCGGGGGCTTGGTCGCCCCGAGCAGGTAAGCCACGCCGGGCGCCCCCTCCTCCAGCCGCCGGGTCGGCGGTCTCGGAGCCCTTCAGCCCCAGAAGCCGCTTCTTCCCCCGCGCCATCCTCTCCAAAATACCTTCTAACACCAAAGACGTGTGTCCGTACTCGCCCCCCCCCCCCCCCCCCCCCCCCCCCAAATCCGTTCCTCCCGCAAAGCCAGCCCTTCTTCTCGCCCCCCCGCGCACTCCGGCTGCCGATTTTTAAGCATAACGTTGCACCCCCAGAGTCATCTTAGGGGAAGAGTGATTCCAGTTTGGAGGCTGAGCGTTGGCAGCACTGGGAGGGCAACGCCGCGGCCCCTGCCCGTGCTTTGTGCCCAGTTTGCGGGTAGCGAGGCAGCTTTGCCGTTTCTGTGGGTGCCTGTTGCAGCTTGGGGTTTGGCGGTGGGAGCTGTGGGATGCCCCCCCGTCCCCCTGGCACCCCTGCGTGGCAGGGCTTGGCCGGCTGCTGTGTGGCTGGCAGGGCGTGGGGGGCTGCAGGCTGTCAAGGTGACATCATTTCTTTACACGTGTGGACGTACCTGGCCGGTGGAACCCATTTTTAATGTACTGCAAGGACGGTGAGGAAATAGTAAGGAGACTGCACTGATTCTGTCTACGTGTAAGCGAGGACTAATTGTCTTTCCTATAGGCACTTGTACAGATACTATACTGGAGACCATTTGCATTGTGAGCCAACTCGGGTAGACCTGAGTTTGGAAATGCTTTTAGCTTGCAATAAGTGAAGCAAGGCAGCGTTCTTGGAGAGATGAATATATACGCGTATACAACTGTCTGCTGGATCAGAAACCATGTTTTCTGAGTGCTATGCAAACCCGAAGTGCTGTAGTGTGAAACAATTGTTTAACTTAAGTGGGGAGGAAACTTCTTGAAGCTGTGTAGTCACCTGCTCAACTTCATCCAGCTGCAGCAGTATCTTTGTTGTCAAAATATTCCCTCCCTCTCTTTGCACTGATGCACAAAATAATAGTATTCAGCAACATCCGTACAACAGAGAGCAGCCGCTGCATTGGATGTGTCCCTAGCTGCCACCTTCCCTCCCTGGCAGCAAGTTTCCAAAGAGGTGTGAGTGGGGAGGCAGGGAGAGAAGCCTGAAGTCACACTCAGCAGCATCTTCCCCTCTGTGCATGGTAAGTTTTCTTCCAGGAGTGCAGAACGGGTGTTCTCCACAGGGCAGCTCATGATGGGATGGTAGGTGGCCCTCAGAGTATGCTCGCTCCAGCCTGGCGAGGAGAGTGATGGATGAGCTGGGCCAAAAAGGTGTGAGGGCTGAGAGAGTCTGGTCCAGCGTCAGGGGTTACTTTGTGCCACTCTTGATCGAGGTGGCAACAATTCAGCCATTCAAGGGGAAAAATGCAGGCCTTGGTCCTGCCGGCAGCCTGGTTTAGTCTGAAGAGGACAATGTGAACCTAAGGAACGATTTAGTCATGGTGCGACATGAATGTAACCGAAAGGTGGATTTACTGCTGTAATCGTTTCACGGTACTTAATTTAATTTTCATGTGCTTTATCGCTAGACTGATTCATCAGGTCAGTGGGAGGGAGGCTTGTACAGTGCAGGTGGTTCAGTTTCCATTGCTGGGTTAGGTATTAGCAAGGTGCTTTCTTGACTACAGCAGGGAAGAAGTGGCTCTGTGTCCCACATGGTGCTGTGGTTTGCAGTCTGGGATTTCTTTAGGGAAAGGCCATTCCTGTGATCTGTAATGGGCGGTGTTTGAAGTCAGCGTGCTGTGTTTAGGGCAAAACTCAGACTCAACATAATTCATCTTGTGTTCGTAAATCATAAACGTGTTAGTGAATCTGATGTGAATTGGGTTAGAGTCACTTCTTGTCCAAGGGACCTGTTACCTGCTGGAGGCAGCTCTGAGACTGTTGGTGTTGCCCGTGGCAAAGGTCTTTTAGGGCTGGATCAGGGGCTTAAGAGGCAAAAAGGAGACGGCCTAGAACTGTGTCAGTAGGATCCTGCAGCTTCTGAGCTATGGAGCCCAGACGTTCCTCTGGAACTGCACAGAGTTGTGCTATTTGATCTCCTCTCTTATTTGGGGAAAAAGCTGCATTTAGTGTTTCTTCTCCTGACCTCCCTGCCTTTTGAGCGTTAATAGCAGTGTTTTCTCAGCCAGAAATGCTGCTCCTTACGCCTCCACTCCTCAGCGTGAGATGTCTCTGGCAGCACATTGTAGGTGTTTGTGCATGCCTGCTATGGTTACTAAGGTAAAGGAAACACAAGCAGCAGCTCAGGGAATGGGAACAGACAAAAAAATCCTCAAAAAATATGGGCATATCCCTTGTTCTCTAGTCTCAGATAATTTTGTGTTGTGTTTGTAGAGCTGCAGTTCAACTTGTGCCATTATTTTCTTTATATTCCTTTTGGACTGAAGGATTTATAGAAATGTAAATCAAACTCTCGATTGAAAAGGCTCTTTTCTCCTCCTTGTTTAATAAACAGCTAGGTGTACACCTGGGCTTGCTTTTTGAAATTTGTCACTGAGGTCTGTGCTATGGGCTAGTATCAACAACCTTATGCTGGCAGCCTTCTTGATAATAGTTTTTGAGTTTTTATATATGTTTTGTTAAACTGCAAGCCAAGCTGTGATTTTTTGGGAATCAGCTGTACGGCTGTGTGAATTTGGGCGTTCTGGCAGGCCAGTTACCTTAGGCATGATTATAGTATCAGTGTAAAATTAACCAACTAAAGGCAAAAGAGAAATACACACATCCTCAATAAACTGGGACATGTGTAGCTATCCTTGGGGGGGTGGGGGGAGCCTCAACATCGAGTCTGCCTGCTTCATCCTATCTAATCTTTTAGTGAATCAATCAATGTGAAATTGTACCCCCAAGGAATAATGTAATAGCTGTTTTGTGTGTAATCCCAAAATGGTACTACTGTAGTAGAGTCCTGAAGGGTGTGCTGTCTAAATTGATCAGCAGAGGCTAAATGAAAGCAGACTTGCTGCTTATCTGTAAGATGCAGTGGAGAGGCATTAAGTGATGAAATGTCTAGTTCTGTGTTGAGTGGAAAGCTTGAACGTAAACTTGGTCTTTCTGCATCCCAGCACTCCAAGCGCAAAAGCAGTATCCTGCTAGTGCTCCTTCAGTTTTCTCACTGCAAAAACATGAGATTGTGCTAAAAGGCACTTTAATTTCCATGCTGATGTAGTTTGCTCCAGACAAATGTTTGCATTTTGTTGCCTCTTCCCACCTTCAGTGCTGCAGACAGTTTGGCTTTTGTTAGTTTTGTTGTTTGTTGCTGCTTAAGAGTGCAAAGCCTACACTAACATTGCACTATTCAATTGCTTTGTTCTTTTCTCAGATTCTAATGACAGGGAATTCTGTCCTCACAGCAAACAATTGCCATGTCCCAGTGAGGAGATGCAGGGAACTCTACAGTATTGCATGGTGTCGGTAACTGTTACTCACTGTGGGTAATCCTGGCACAATGAAAAGAACAACTTAATTTAAAAAAAACCAACTTTTCTTTTTGCCTTTTTTTTCTTTGGTTTTTTTTTTGGCATGCATCAGGAGAGAATCACTTTTATGTACTAGTAGGAGGTGACCAAGGATTTTTGACACTTTATCAAACATTGTACTGTTGGCTCAGGGAGCTGCTGCTGGCTCTTCTGTAAAATCCCTGGAAGCTGAATGTGAAATAACCACTGGATTAATGCTGGGCAGAGGGGGAGTGGGGGGATTATTCTGGTAACCTTCTGGAATGGATACAAATAGATGAAATTTCCATGTTATAAGGTGAATCTTTCAGCCTTTTGCTGTGTTGCTTTGAAAAGAACTTCGTGCAATGCTGCAAGCTTGACAGTTGCTGATACAGTGAATAATTTTTTTCCCCTTACCTTACTAAGGAAAGAAATCTATATTTGCAGGTCATCTAATGACCTTTTCTTTCATATGTAGATCAAAGACAGTTCAGGTCTGAGCAATATATATATATTTTTTCCTATAAAGTTGTAAATCCTTACCTGGATTACGAAGGCTTTCTGTGAACACTGAATGCGCTATACAAATTGCAACACTAGTGGGCAAGGCAGTAATTTAAGCTGCCTTCCATGGACTCTGTTATTGTCAATCTAGAGCGGGACACAAGTATGTAAGGCATGAAATACACAGTCTTTGTATTTTTGAGTTTGGTTTAAAATAGATTTTCTTCTTTCTGTTTTAACATCTGTTAATTTGGCCCAACCTCCTTGTCTTGCTCTGCCTTTGTAACAGGGGAGATGTAATTTGATCAGAATAGATAGAAATGGATTTTTTTGTTTTGTTTTGTTTTAATTCAGGTTCAGTGGATGCAAACCAGGCCCCATATTTTTTTGGCTGATGATCCACCCAGGCTTTGTTGCCTGAAATCAAACTGCTGTTTGCTTCTCCCAGATTTCTCTCTGGACTCCAGGTCATGGGAGGCACATTGACATACTCATTTATTCGTACATGTATGCATTACAGTCGACTTGGGGAGCTCTAGTTGTGGGCAGGGCTGGAGGCTGTGTAAACCAAGCCCAGACTATCAGGCATCTAAACTAATTTTTCCGAGCTGGTATTCAAGTTCTGGCTTGTGGAAATTCAGTGTAGGTACTGAAAGCATTCTTTTCCAAGAGGGTGAAGTGTGCTGAGAAGCTGGGAGGATCCCCTAGCCATTAGCGTATGTGAGAAGTGTGGTGTAGGGTCTCCTGTTCCTGAGTGCCCCAAGAAGGTACGTGGCCAGGGTGCGTTAGCATCAGCTTCCCATGCCTTTTTCATCTTCTGTCTGCTTGGATTATATGTTCTATGGTGTCAAGGTCCATCTTTTGTGGTAGGTTCACAGAATATCTAGTATAATGCAGCCTTGGCTTCTGCTGGGCCTTTCTGTGATTATAAATAAAAGTAATCCCATTGTGTAAGCAAGATACTGAGTAACTCCTCTAAATTATCTGAGAAAGTGGGTGCAACAGTGCCAGTTTTATTCTCTCCTCTGAACAGGTGCATCCTCATGAGGAAATAAAAGGTAGGTAGGGACCAAGTGAGAAACATTGAGCAACAACCAACTGTGATTCAGAAGCAATTTAACCACAATAATTCCTACAGTGCTAAAGATTCCTTTTCCCAGAAATGCATAATATGCTGCGCTCTGCTGTAAAGCTGTTGTCAGCTGACATCATCGTGTTAATATAAGCCTTGCTGTTATCCACAAGATACACAGTTAGAGAGCAGTTCTATGCTGGCTGCTAATTATTGCTAATGTTCTCCCGATTGTTGAACAACAATATAATAAAGATATTTCCTGGTTAGTATTTTATTCCTGATGTCTGGTGTGCTCACGTTGTGTTAAAAATAATGCTTCTACTATCAGTTCAAATATTACCAAACCAGTGTTTGATTTATTTATAAGAACATAGAATGACCATTTATGAAGAGCCTGCATTGGATACTTCTTGTAGATGCTTTGGTTTGGGTTTTTTTGTTGTGGTTTTTTGTTTTTTTGTTTTTTTTTCCTTCTGAGTAGCATTGTAGAAATTAATTGCTTTAAAACAGACTGAACTTCTAGGGAAGATCGGTGTTTAAGATTTTCACATCCTTCCGTGGCACAGATGTGAGTAGGCATGGAATCCATGTCTGCACTTTGTCCTCACAAATGAAATTACTTTGCCTGCAATGAGATTGCTCTAAACAGGGACTTGTGTGAGTCAGTGTTTGCTGAAATGAATCTTCTAAGCTTTTACCACTTAGACCGTATATTTATTAGAAGATATGTAAATGTACATGGCTTCTTACCTGATTTCCTCTTGGCCTCCTGTTTTGTGTTTGATATCCTGACCCTCTCGAAGTCTGTGTGTTTTCCTGTCGATTTCATGGCGACCAAGTGCTTTTTATCCCATGTCTCTTTCAGAGAAATCACATTAATAATACATCGCTAGCCTGCGAGAACTTCTCCTGAAAGCACACAAAGGCAATCATTGCCTTGTTATTCTGTAAAATGCAAATTCTTTCCTCATGCAAAAAAAAGAAACTTTGTTGAGGTGAATGAAGTGAACAGGGAATTGGTGTTCAAGTACTGTCTCCCCAATGCGAAAGGAACATTGTGCTATCATTGAGATTCTCCTGTTTTTTCTTGGAGATGTGGTATTGAATTTGGAAACAGAATTTGAACAATTTTCAGCTGAACATCTCACTTTTATGCTTGCTGAATAGATACAAACCCTTATTGTTTAATGGCTAGATTCACTTTTAACTGTATAGAGTTTTATAAAGGTAAGATAATAGCTCTGAAAAAGTAAGACTTTTTTTTCTAGACACTATTTAATTGACCATAATTATATTAAGTGCTAAATTGAAAGAGGCTTTTCTAGTTAATATGAGGATAATGAGTAGCTGTGCATTGTTAGCATAGCCACAATGAGGGAAGAAAGAAGAGATTTAAGTTTTGCTTCAGAGAGAAAGTAGTCTGCCTGAGTGGGGTCCTTAATAATTTATTTTCCCCTCTCTGTGGCTGACTCCCAGGTTTTGCTAGAATAGCTTTCTGCCCTTTGTACCTCAGGGACGTAGCAGATATTTGAAAGGAAACAGTAGGCGCTCCAAATGAAAATGTCTGTGGGAATCGAGTGAAGGAGCAGGTTGCACCTTGAAGCCGAGCCTGGAGCTCCGCAAGCAGGGGAACTGCGTGGGAAGTGCTGTTGCAGGAGTCGGCTCTGAAAGCACCGGGCTGTAGCATGGCGCTCCAGAGGCTGCTGCCCCCGCCACGCTTCGCCCACGCTGCGGAGCAAGGTGTAGTAGCTGCTGTGTTGCGCTTGTGGCAAGCTGGAGCAGCTCGGGCTGGCCGGGCTGCAGGCCGCGTCCCTCCTCTTTGGGGCCCTGAGCAAGTCACGAGGTGCGCGGGGTTGGGTATCGGCTGAAAACTCACCAGCTCTTTGTTTTGGCATGTTTGGTGCAAATGAGAATGGCATCTTTATGCTTTCAATGTGGAGCTGCTGTAAGCACACTCTCGCTCGCCGTGTGCATGAAAGTGATTTATTTGGGACAGGATTTCACTGGGTTTGCAGAAGTCAAAGCTGTCAAGGGGAAACCAGAGCATTTCCTTGGTTTTTCACCTCTGTACTTTGGGGTCCAAGACACCGCTTCTCCGCAGAAGTCATCCACTGGCTTCTCTTGCTGTCGTGCTAGGGCTGCTGCCAAGCTGATCCCCAGGGGCCTGTCCCGTACAAACATTTGTCTTCTGGGAATTACACTTGAGCCGTTCTCTTACCTCTTAAAGTGTATCAGAGTGTGTGTGATTGTACTTGACACTTGTGGTCTGGGCTGGGTGTGAACCTCTGGGGAAAGGCAGTGTGTGAATTATTTCGTCTCTTGAGTGTTCCAGTCCCCTACCTAAAAAGCATGAAGCAATATGGGGCTTTTTGCTTGATTTTGTAGAGGGTCTGTGTCAGCCTTACTTGAACTTCAGAAAGCTGAGTATTTTGAAATTTTTAAAAGTTCATAACCTTGTTCCAGATTTCTATTGCAATATGGGAAACTTACACCATTGTAAGCGGTGTGTGCTTCTCAGTGGGTCAGAAATATTCCCAATAAATGTTCTGTTTTCTTGTCTTCCCTCTCTCCTTCCATCCCCCCGTTAATTCGGTATTTCTGGATTCAGACAGGTTGAGGCCATGAAAGTAGGATGATTTTGTGGTTAAGGCCTTTGGCTTTGTACCCAGGAGACCGATGTTAGTTCCCGCTGCCATCGCAGGCCTTGTGTAGCTGTGGGGAGGTGGCTCACGCGCCTGCACCTCTGTCTGCATTGGAAAAATAATGAGCAGAAAGTAAGTTCTGGGGTTGCGTTTTTATTTATTTTCTCGTGTTGCTGGCCTACAAGACTGTTACGAGGGTAGGGAGAGGGTCTGATCTCTTCTCTGTGTCATTTGGCCTTGTCTGCCTGTCCTGTCTCAGCCAGAGCATGCCTATGTACTCTCTGAATAAAGCTAGTGGGAAACCTTCGCGCCCCTATCTTTTTTTTTTTTTTCACTACCACTTTTCTGTCCTGCCCTTTGCTTTCATTTAACATCAAAATTAAATGGTGAGTTAAATAGTGTAGCTCTTAATAATGTCTTGAAAATGAGCTGAGCTGCATACATAGATGGTGCCCGTAGGAAGCCTGGAGTTGTACGGTAGTAGTTTAATACGCAGCCCTACTGCGCTCTAAGCTGTTGGCTCGGTGAGTGCATCTTAGATGAGCCATAGATGAGACGCCCAGTACTGTAAATATCTGTACTGTTTAGAGTACCAGAAAATGAAACAGCATACGAAATAATAAAAAAGTTTTATTTTACTGAAGTCAGTAAAACAGTTTTTTCTTCAGGCTAATTTGGAAATGGACCTTAGAAGAATTAAGTGTTTAGGTGCTAGAAAATGTTTAGAAAATGTGTTTAGAAAATGTGTTTAGAAACAAATGCAGTGTTTAGGTGCTAGAAAAGTTTTAACAATCAACGCAAGCTGCCCATTGCGGGCTGCCCTGCTGTCTGATTGTAGTGCAGTGATGTGCAGCACTCGGGCAGCCTAGAGAAAAGGCTCTGCAGCACTTGGCATGGTGATCTTGTAAGGTGCTTATGTGGTGAGTAAGTGGGCTCAGGTAGGAAGGCTGGAGTCTGCTTTTTTGGACAATTCAGCTTTTTTTTGCATCCTGGATTTTAAAGGCAAAAGTATCAGTCGCGTTGATCTTACTTGACTTCGCATCTGCAAGCCACAGGATTTTAGCCTGGGGTTCTTGCCTCACGTCTAGTGATTTCTGGTTAAATTACAGCATATATCTTAGGCATGCAGTGCATTTTAATTTTTGTTGGTGATTCTTTTGTGTTCTTCAGCAATGTGTGGAAAGGGTAATTATCTTTACAATAAAAGATGTGTACTTTCCCTCTAATCTGGCTTTTTTTTTAGCTTCATTTTTTTCCAGCTTTCTGACATCTTTTCCCTATAATTGCAGTCTATGATCAGATGGTCCTTTAAGTGTCTTTGTTTAGTTAAGTAGGTTGAACACCTTAAATCTCACATTGCAGTTGATTTAAGACCTGGAGACAGCCTTGTGGTTTTTTTGCTGGGTCCTTTCCAATTTTTCATTATACAGTATTTCAGGTAAAGGTAAAGATTGCATGTGTTATGCCAGCAGTGATTTTGCAGCTGCCACATGCAGAGGTAAGGCTCCATGCTGGCTCTTGCTGGCTTTGGTTCACACACACCTCCCCCTTGCCCCCCTTGTTAATGCTTCCAGGAACTGGGCAAGCCCTGTTCACCCATGGTGTTCCTCTTGACATCCAGGCTCTGTTGGTTATCTGTAATTCTTTGTAAACCAGAGCCATTTTGGAAAACTAAGGTATGTGTCTGGAAAGAGAGGAGGGGGTGTTTTGGTCTGGTATGTATCAACACAAGGTTATTTATCACACATTGTGCTCTCTGCACTCTTAATAATCTGCAGATGTTTTGCCAGTAATAAAAAGGTCAAGGAAAAAAGTTGCTTCCTACAAATCATGGCATTTGATTGTTCTTATTATTAAACAGACCATGGTTTCCTCGCAACGAAATTTCAGCCATCCACAGCTTTGTTAAAGATGAATTATCGGCTGGTACAAATATATGGAAATAAAAGATAGAGCAGCTTTCCCAACCATCCTTTGTATGCCACTGGTCCCTGTTCCAGTGACTTGTCCTGTTGTGAAGCAGGGTATAGGGAAGATGAAAGAAAAAATGTGCCTTGAACATTGAATACAATAGCGAAAAGAAATGATTGGAAGTTGATACTTGGAAAATTCAACATTAAGTTGATTTAAAAGGCTTCTAGAGTCATCTCTCTGCTCTCAGGCTCACAAGATCTTTATATATGCTTATTTTTTAGCAATGGTTTTCCATGTTACCTATTAAGAATCCTCCGTTATGTCCCAAGTATAGTAATTCACTGAAATACAACATTACATCTTATTTTTTTCTTTGCCTCCAAACTTACTGATTTTTGTCTCCGAGATGCCTCAGTTTGAAATGGCAATGCTGTTTTTCTTGTAACCCCAAATGGCCCTTACTGATACGGAAGTCATACTGTTGGAGGCAAGGCTGTGGCATAAATATAGCAGTAGTGGTTGGGCAGCGGGCACCAGCCACGATCGGGAACTGGGGTAGGTCTGCAGGAGCTCGAAGGGAAAGGTGCTGGCTTCTTGCAGGGTTACTATTTGTGGGGGGAGCAAGCACTTGTGGCAGGCTGATGAGTTTTAGTGCTGTGAATTAGGCTAGTTTGTTGTTTTGTACAAAGAGGTAGCACAGCTGGTGTATTTTTGTTAGAGGAAATGAACAAAAGCGTCTTCCAGGGAGTGCTGGCTTGTTTCTCTTGTAACTGGGCATTTGCTGCTATCCCTCCTGAAAGCATCTCTGTAGACATCTAAGAATGCATGCCTAGGGAGCTGAATTATAACAATTATATAGCTACAGTGGGCAGAGGAACTGTGTGTTGCAGTTCTCACTACCAAACCACCCTCAAAATGAGTTTGAATGTAAATGCTTTCAAAAAAGGGAGTATTGAAAGGTCTGGATTGGGGGAAACAGCATGTATAGTCTCTGGCTGAGCCAGGTTTTTTAGCATCCTACAATGTCATTACATGAACGTCCAGTGGGCAGAAGGTGCATATTTAGCTGCCCAAGGATTCAATATTGCTATTAATTGGCTCTGGAAACAAGCCAGATCCACCTGAAATGGATCTATTTCAAAAAGTGCTATTTTGCCATTTAAATTACTTCAGCCAGTGTCCTCTTGGGCAGCTCAGTAGGTTTTACTTTTATACAGAGCATTGTATGTGTTGGGACTCTGCATGTATTGGTCTTGGCAATGGCTGTTGCGTAGTAAAATGCTGAAATGTGCTGGAGCTGGAGTGAGCTGCTGGCTCTGCAAGGGTTGAAGGAGGATTCCCAGCTTCCTGCCATCCCAAGGGATATGGGGAGTCACATTCATGCCTGCTTTTCTAGCCTTCTGTATTTAAATGTTTTAAAAGCTTACTGTGCTTACGCAGTTCAACACAAGGTGTTTCTGTACTTCCTTTCTGCCAAACACATTGCTCTTCAGCAAATGCGTGCAGGGTACCTAAACAGACTTCTTGGAAAACACCTAAGGATTTACTTTTAGCACACGAAGTACAAAAACCTTAAGCTTTAAAGTTAAAGTGTCTCTTTCCTGGGTTGACTTACATCTGGAGGTCATTCTGTCCTCTCCAAGGCCATTTCTACTATAAGAAATTTCCCTTGTGAAAGCATCCAGCGCTGCTCTGTTTGGGTTTGCGTGCTGGTCCTCCTGCTTTCTGGCGTACGCCTGTCGCAAAATGCAGTCATTTCTACTCCTGAAGTCTTTATTTAGCCAGCAGTGTCTTTAGGCAGGCTGAAGGAGAAAGGTGGCAGCTTTGAATGAGACTGGAGAAATGGTCCTGGTTTCAGGAAGGTCCAAGCTGAGCAGGAAGGGAGCAGGTGGGCAGGGTGCTCTGGGGCGGACACACTGTGTGGTGCTGGCGCCTGCGTACACATGGCTGGGATATCTTTTGTACGAGTCAGTCTGATGTTACATTTCTTGTCGATCAGATACCAGTGTTATCTCATCCTGGGAATTTCTGCGGCTTGTCTCCACCCGGGTTTCAAATTGGCCTTAATGAGCAGCTTCTGGAAAGTGGGGAAAAAAGTGTGTCATGGTCTGCCACTGTTTACATTCACGATTGATTTACTGGGCCTTTTCTTTCTATTTTCACCGGGTATTCATAGACTTTGGGTGGATCGTTAGCAAAAAAAACAGTTATCAGTTGCATTTTTTTCAAAAATGCAATTAAAGGAAATGTCTTCCACTTTATTTAAAACCTAATAATAAATCAGGCAGTTATGCAAATGTCAGAAGCCATCTCATTGGTCACAGAAAAGAAAGATGGAGCCAAAGAAAGGAAGGCAGGGTAATACCATGGCATTCAAAACACTTTTTTTTGTTTTCATTCAGATATTTTTAGCTAATGGTGATTTTTTCCTTTGAGTTGATGTGTTTTGTCAGTGCTAGAAGCTGCCAGTGTAGATGTCTGTCCCAGGGAAAAGGTAGCAGTTGACATTGAATACATTCCGGGGACTGCCAGATAAAATGATGTGAAGGAAACATAAGGAATGCTTCAGCAGCTCTTCGTATTAGTAGTAATAAAATCCAGATTAAAAATTGCAGCCTCATTTAAATCAAGGTTTAATTCGACTTGCAGTAGTCTGGAGCCTTTATTTCCACAGCTACCTTTCTGCTGCTTCAGACACCCCACTTGGGTAGACACGTATGTTACTTTCCTTGGTTTGGTGCAGTCCTTCCCAGGAGAGGTGCTCTAAATACTTTCAAGTAAGTGTTAAATTGTTTCCAATCTCTCCTTGGCTTAAAATGGATTATTTTTTTTTTTATTCTGTTTATCCATTTAGGCCCCAATCTAAATCCCATTGAAATCCTCAAGAGGAGGGGGACACACAAAACAAACAATGGGAACAAGAAGTAAATCAAGCCCATGGGTTGTACTCATGGCTTGACTATGTAAAGGCGTTACCTTCGTACACATTTGAGCTTTCATTCTGGTCTTGCTTTCTCTGAGCTGTGCATGCGTCATGGACAGTGTGGTGCGATGGAGCTGCAGAATGTTGGGGACCTGCCATGTTTGTAGGTGTTTGTAGTACCTTTACTAGGTATTTGTGAATCTTCCAGCGTGCAAGAGAGCAGCTGCTCTGGAAGTGAAAAATAATGCAAAGTGTGTGTAAAATTGGGGCAGAGAACCTTCCCCTGCCTCCCCAGGACACACAGAGTTCAGGTAAGGTACCTTGTGCTGGAAAGGTTTTCTTCCGTGAAGTTTTATTTGCACACTGGACAGCGCTGGCTGGGTATGTATTCAGCACTGTCCCTTCTCGGGGCAAGGACGGCTGGGAGCAGCGATGCAACGTCTGTTTTCAAAAAAAAATAGCGCTAGACACACAGAAAAATCCTGTTCCTTGCAGGATAAATGGAGGCAGCCCCAAGACCGCTATAATTTGTATGCTTTCCTTTTTTCATGCTGTCCCTGGGGAAAATAACAGTGTGCCTGCTCAACGTCCAGAGATCTGCTGCGCCAAAGCAAATAACTGCGGCATGTGGCAAGCAGCGAAGGCACCAAGGTGTTTGATGGATAAGCATTCCTCTCTCAAGCAGAGAGGTATTTGTGAGAAGCTAGTAATATACTGTGGTTGAAATGGCCCAAAATTCCTAATCAAGTTGGCCAGCAGAGACTTGAACAGTTGGTGTAGGAAAAGAAATCTCTGTAGATAAATCAGGTTGGCACCTAAATAATTGCAGGGCCCTGAGCAGGCCATATTAGCATTTTGTCTGGGTGGATGAAGCGAGGGAAGATTCCATTGTGTGGTGACGAACATCTCCCCCAGCTCCTTCCCTTCCTGTTAGAGCTGCCTCAGTTCATCTGAAACAGGATGCTTGGCGCGTTACGCTGCTGCTGAGGTTTGGTGTTGCAGTGCCAAGGTCCTTATCCTTGATCAGGGCAAGATGCTGCTCAAACAGGTCCCAGATGGCTGGGGGTGGAGGATGTTAATAAGCTGGATGGAGAGCTGGAGCATCGTTGTGGATGAGTGTGGCTGCTGAAGAAGCTCTCCAGAAGTGAGAGCAGTTGCAGCTAGCTGTGAGGGCAGACAGGCTCCTGTGCTGTAATGTAATTACAGACTGGTGTTTTAATTGCTGCTACTTGCTTCAGAGGTGTGCTCAGAATTAAGAAGGTGCTTTAGAATAGCAGCATTTAACTTATTTCTGTGATCTGCTTGCTTTTTAGTTGGTCTGGGCTGGGATTTACCAAGGGAGGCTTCCTGAGCTATATAGATCCCTTGAAAGGGTGTGGACACTGGGTTCCTAACCCTCCTGGAGGGGATTTGATGTTCCCCCTACACCAGAGCAATCTGGCTTCTCTGCACACTCAGTTGTGCGAGCCCACTGCATCCCACGTATAAAATCCAACGACTGCTTGAGCTGATCTGCGGGAGAGCTGGCCCACCTCCCTTCTGTTGCATAAACCAGAGACATCCCTGGGGGCCACACGATTGCTGGATGTAAGGCAGGAGGGGAGGGGGTGCAGCTGGAGGAGGGGGGAAAGCCTAGGTTTGTGCGGTCGGGTGGGGCATTGAACTGCAGCCCTGGGAAAATTGCTGGTGGGAGTGTAGACAAGACTGCCCGATTTCAGAGCTTCTAGCCGTTCTTCCAGCTTTTTTTTTTTTCTAAATTTAAATGAGACAGACAGCTCAAAGCTGGAGAGGCAGGTTGCATGCAACTAGATGTTCAAAATGAAAGCTCTGGTATGCAGGGGCAGTCAAAATAGCTGGGACAGTACTTCCCAAAAAGATTTTTGCTCATCCATTTGTTAGGGATAATATTATATATCCAGGAAAATATTGTCAATTTCGGAGATCCCGAAGTTGTTAGAAATTATGACGCTCATTTTAAAAATACAAACTTCTCAAGATGGGGGAAGGAGGGGTGCTAAGGAGCATTCTTTACTGTTATTTTTAAAAAATTCTAGCTTATGTTCCACACAGACTTCCAAGCTTTTCTCTCCAACCAGAAGAGGTTCCCCCCCCCCCCCCCCCCCCCGGCTTTTACTAACAGACATTTTTTCAAAGCAATCCCCTGAGGTTTAAAAGAAAAAAAGTACTGTGAAATTGATTACAAAATGGCAAATCAGTGAGGTAGCTGTGCATGCGGGTGGTCCTCCTGGACTGCAGCATCTCCTTCCTCAGGAGGCAGGCAGAGTACGTAGCAATGTGCGTAACTGCATCTGGTACTTAGAGCAGCGCGCTTGCAGGTGTCTTTTATACAGCGTTGTGTATGCTTTTGTTCAATTAATATAATCGGCAGGCTTCATTCAGGATAACACTCTTGCCAATTGATGTGGTGGTAATTAAAGTCACTGTTACACATTATGTACTCCTGTTGTACATTATGTACTCATTGGAGGAGGAAGGGAAAATAGGTGAGGAAATGCTAGCTTTGAAGAAGAGGAGTGGCGATGCCAATTATCTTGGATGAGTTGTTCAGTGACAGTTAATCCGTGTGAGTGAAAATAAGTCCTCTGTGATGCTGTGCCAAGGTCAGGAATTTGAACTCCATTTCGAGAGTGAAAGTTACAGTCTCGCAGATTAAAGCTCCTTAGAAGAAAACATCTTTATTGCATAAATTGTGCAGAGCCTTTCCAACTCTGTCATCCATGTAATAGTCTCCCCTTGATGCCCAGAAAAGGACTGCAGCAGAGTAGAGCTAAGACCCCCTCAGATGAAGGGTTCAGCATTGCAGGGGTGTAACAGAGGGGGTTTGTGAAACTTGTCTTAGTGTGGGTGTGCCCATGTGCGTGTGTATGCACACAGGCAGCCAGAGAAGATCAAGTAATGTGTGCACTTGATCTTGTGGGAGAGCAACTACCGCAAAAATACATTATCCTTTGCCATCCATGGTGACAGCAGAGCTGTACTGATTTATACCACCTGGAGCTCCTGCTCAGTATGCTGCTACATTTTTACCAGGTGGAAAATGGTCAAGTTCAGAAAGGTGACTGACTTGACTTTGTCCATGTTTCCTCATTTTGCAGATAGGATTGAGTCGGCACTTGATATGCTGGAGGTTCAGCTAATTTGCAATACAGTTCTCCTGGTAGCTGGTAATTCGGGGTATCTGGTTCATCCATATGAATCACTCTATTGTGCAAAACAAGGTCATTTTCCTCTTTGTCTCTACCTTCTGTCTATCTAATCAGGCACCATCTCGTCGACATTTTGTTCAATATCTGTGAAATCATTTTCAGTTCAGTTCATATTTGGGTTATATGTGTCTGTCTGTGTCGTGTGTCGTCATCCCTCCTTGCCCCCCGTTATTGGCAGTTGTATTATGTAGGCTATCCAGAAACTGACATTTCATTTTAGTCTCTGAAAAATAATGCTGTAAATTCCATGATAGACTGCAGTTTGTAGGACATGTGGTCTGTGATGCTAACCAAGGAGATGCCCCTTTATTTCATTATGTTGGCATTGCCGATATGTAATCACACCCATGTTAGTACATATTAGTACCGTGTATTTTAATATCCATAGCAGAGTATAAATACAGTGCTTTCTATATATAGCTTTTTAGTCACTTGATATAAATGGTACTGTTTTCATGCAGAGACTGCCATGTGTTCACTTGCCTGTACAGATGAGCATGTAAGGTCTTGGATGTATGTGGAATGTCGTTGACTCCATTATCCACTTGCATGGGTGTGCTTGAATGAATGAGGCCTCAGTATATATAATGCCATTGTACAGTTTACACTTGCCTCTCCTGGAAGGTGTGTATGGAAGGGAGTTGATGGCCTTAAAGATAGTTACCTGCAAGCGTTAGGGGCTTGTTCATTACAAAGAACAAGTTGGATGGGTTGCTCCTTTAAATATGAAGTATTGCTGGAGCTCGGCACCATCAGTACTTCTAGTGCAGTCTGAAAGCAAACATTGAAGCTCTGAATTCCTTTGCAAAACAGGATTACTGTGTTCTAGGCAGCCTCGCTGGCCGGTCCCTCCACCAGCCTCAGGGTCATCCACCCTCTGCAGCGTGGGTGCTCTGGCTGCCGGCCTCTTCTCTCCTTCGCTCTTCCCTGAGCTCTCCAGCGCAACCTGATAAATTAGTCCTTCCAAGTTAATTTGTTGTGGGAAATCGCTCCCAGCAGCTTCTTTCCTTATTGCTGATCCATCCCAGTGAAAGTCGCTACCGCTTGACTCTTTTCTAACCTATCTCTGAGTAATTTCTGTTTGTCTCAGTCTTGTACCTTTTTTCCCTTGCGTCTTTGGGATGATACCCCATTCTGTCACTGAGGCACTGTGAGCTTAATTAATGTGTACCAAATTCACTGGAGGGCTGTGTTTGGTCAGGGGTAAAATACTGTTGTCAAACAGTAGGGTTTTTTTAAAGTGGAAATAGCCCACTGTTCACACATAATTGAAACCAGGCTTTTTTGGAGCATCTCACTTGGACAGGGATCTGCCGGTGCTGGAGAGGTGTGAGTACAGATGCACCCTGTAATTGCATAAATGCAGAATGAATCTAAAGGGGACAAAGTCTATTAAAGTTATATTTTGGAAGGTAGGATTGTTGTTAGGGTTTTGAGGTTTGGGGTTTTTTTCACTGTTTGTGAACAGAAAATCTGCTATTGCTCTGAGAAGCCTTGTGTGAGTGTCCCTGGGAGGGGATGGGCCTGGGCAGGTTTGAGGAGGAGGCTTGGGGCTCCCTTTGCTGCTGGTGGACACCGGCGCTCATGCCATGGCAAGCACCAGTGCTGGGTCGCATGCACCAAAGCCAACTGGGCAGCAGGGCAATGCAAATCAGATAAAGCAGGTTCTTGAACAGATTGAGCTCAATGCTTTACTAAATCAGAACCATAAATGTCAAATTCCTTATAAATACCAGGCAGTGTGCAGCTGCATTGAGCTACTGTAGTTGCTGTGGTCTGTTGGGTGGGAGAGCAGGGTTGAGATGTCCCCACACGAGCTAGAAATGTGGTGGTGGTTCTTCTCAAAAGCAATTATCCACATTTCCCCCCAGCCTGAGGCGATGGGTCACCCCTTCTTAGCTTGGTGAAGAATGTGTCCAGTCAGCATGGGGGGAAATCCCGGAATAGTCCAGAAGTGCCAAGCATGCAAGCACAATACTGGCATTGGCAAATCGGCATGAATAGTTTTGGAGTGCTGTAATGTGGGCTGCAAATTGCAAGGCTGACTCCTCACAAAGACCACAGATCCATCACTTTGAAATGTCAGGCATTTGTCACCCCAAATAGGCTTTTGTCTTCTTTTTCCATACACGATACATGGAATTTTTTCTTTTTTGCTTTGTGTTATGCAGTATAATTGGGGAAGAGTCTGGGCAGTTCACACTGAGAAGCTCAGCTAGGAAGAAAGGCTCCTTCATAGTAGGTCGCTGGCCAAAGACATGCAGGCACGGTTGAGTTGTGATTGAGGCAGCTTTGGGGACTCCCAGGAGGGCGTTAAGATGCTCTCCCCTCTCTGCCCACTGCAATGCTGTGAATGTAGGGTCTGGGAGAGCCACTCCTGAGCAGTTGTGTCTAAGCCCCAAACCTAAATTCCCCTTTTTAGTGCCTTGAGTCGTGGCCCAGGCTGTCACATTTCCTTTTTTAGTGACTGGATTATGAGCGTGAGTGCTGTCCCTCCAGTTTACCTGCATGAATTAGGCATGTATAGATCTTGTGCAAAACCACGGTATGCAGCGTTAGTAAGAGGGAGCTGCAGTCCCCCTTGAGATCTCTGTTGTGGTGGGTTTTCTGAGTCTTGATTACATGAGGTGTGGTCCATGTGTGCGTTACAAGCCTCAGAAAGGAAAGAAAGCTCAAGTCACTATTTTTACACACATGCTTGTACCACCAGGAATATAGCGCGTACCAAGTGTAATACATACATAAGTTCTCATCTAGTTTTGAGGTTGAGGGCTGTGTTGTGTGTGGTGCAGTAGGTGTGGATTCAGGGTTTTTCCAGTAGGATTTTTGTTCAGATAACAGTTGTGCTTCGCAGATACAGTCTCCACTTGTGGAGTAATCTCTGCTTCCTTGCTCTATTTCATGTTGTGGAGCAGTCCTGGACTATGCACACTGGATTACCTTCAGATGAAACTAAATCGTGCTGATGATAACCAAAGGAGACAGCCCAGAGTAAAACCTGTCCTGTAACATGGTTCCCTAATCGGGATTCATCTGCAGTCTCGGTAATTACAGTTCATGAGTTTGGATCTTCATGTTTGCGAAAGACATCAGCCCATCAGCACTCTTGGAGAAATCAGCCTTGTGTTAAAGTCCTTGGCCCATCATGTGCTGTGTGGGAGCCTGGGGGAGACAGGTTGTCTGAGGGCCTTTCACAACGTGGTGGAAGATTAATAGGTAGGGTTGAAGTATTGTGGGTTATCGTCTTGCTTCTAAGTCCAGCCCCAGCCGAGTGGGACATTTTTAATGTGGTCACCGATGTTGTTGAGTTCTGACCAACAAATGTCAGAGCTCAGTTTTGTTCTCATGGGTCTTCTGTGCTCCAGGGCAAACTGGAGGGCTTTTAACCTGCTCAAAACTGGAGTTCAGTATTTATGCTTTGTCAGAGTATTTCTTGTGCTGTTTCAGTGTAATTATTAGTAACAAATATCACAGAGGAAACACAGGATACTGAAAGTTATTTTGGCAGCAAAGTGCATGAAGAGCAGACATTAATTTGTAAATTTAATCTCTAAATATGCTTTTTTTCCTCTTAGATTTGGAATCTTTCTTGAATCAATTAATTTTAGGTAAGAAAGCGTAGGTTGATGTGGTTTAGGTTTTTTTCTTATCTTATCATTCTTCTACCCTTCTGGATTAGCTTCATGTGCACAAGTCGCTTCTGTGGAAGAAGGTGTACCAACCGAACCACCTCCACCCTCCACTTTTTTTTTTTTTTTTTTTTTAAGGTATGAACACAAATGCTTCTCCCTCCTTTACCAGGAACCGGGGCCAGAGCACTGTGTAACTCCCGGTGAGTGCCAGAGGGAAGTGGATGTGTCACTGTTAATGGCAGGCTATCCAGCACTGAGGGGCACACAAGAGTAGCCTTTTCTGAGCAAGGCTGCCATGCCCTTCTCAGAAATGTTATGCAAGGCCCCTTTTCATGTGCCAGCATCCCTTTCCAGTAAGTTAAAGGAAAACCCAGCAGCTTTTGCTTCCAGGATGAGACTCGTGAAGGGAAGAGTGTATTTCTGTGAAGTTGTTAAGTAAGTAAAAGCCCCACATCCAGGCATAACTTTAGTAGAATAAAAGAGGATTCCACCCCCACTCCACCCCCCACGTATTTATATAGGTTTGGGCTATTGCGGTTTCTGGTTTTACACAGGAGCTGCACAGTCAGACTTCCAAGACACCAGGACATGGGGAAGGATGTTAGTATCCCGTATCTCATGTGGGATAAGGTCCTTTTGGTTGCAGTGAGGTGCATGGGTGTTAGTGGAACAGCTCCAGCTGACCTCAATCCCAAAATCATCTTTTTATGCTGCAGCTCTCTGCTGATAAAGTCCTTATTGGTGTAAAATGTCATATGGACCAGAAGCAGCTGTGAGCTGCAAAAGGTTACATTTTTATCAACAGCTTGAATTTTCTTATTTTCATGTTGGGTGAACCTGTTTTAAATTGGGACAAGCAGGAACACTGACTGATAGCTACAGGATGCTCTGAGTTTGAATCTATACGAGCAGATATACAATTAATGAAAGCAGCAAGGCTTGTCGCTGAACTCCTGAGGGGTAATGATGGAGCTGCTCTTCAGCACTCCATGTATTAATGCAAACAATACAAAAAATAAATAGGTTGCTGTGAGGAAACACCCTGATCCTTTTTTCTTTAATATGTTCTTTTTTCTTCTTCTTTTAAATGGTTGGGGGTTTTTTTGGTTTGGGTTTTTTTTTGGGGGGGGGTTGTGGTTTTTGTTTTTTTTTTTTTTTAATTTTGGCAGTTAGCAAGTAGAAAGTTGTTCCTGCTGGGCTGGAACAGGCTGGTGTAGTCTTAAGTTGTTGCTTGTTGACTTATCCTTGCACAACTCCCAGCAAAATGTACTGTAGGCTTTGCTCCAGCTGGCTGAATGCCCCATCCTCTGTGAGGCACAAATTGAATTAAGAAACAAAGCTATTTTCTACAGTCTGGCTGTTGCTACTCAGTCAGACACTGTTAAAAACCATTTTAAACATGGATCCCAAAGCTGATTTCATGTCAAGTACAAATAGGCGCTAGAAAGCGGTACCTTAAGGTTGAAAGTAGTGTTTATTTTTCTCATCTTCGGTGCCAGCTTTGGAATGTCAACATAGCCCGTGTCCGGGGTAGACTTGCCTGGTAATAAATACTTCCACGTATTATTCTGGTGCCTGAATTAGCAGCAGGGATTCTTGGAGATCTTGGCTTACTTTTGAGAATTAAAATTCAGAAAATCAGGATCTGAGTGTTGCCAGCATATCTACCTACCAAACAGCTTCAAGGTAGGTGTGGGATGAGGCTACTTTAGCTTTGTGAATTTGCCTTCCTTTGTTCTGTATCTCTGGGACTTGCTGGAAAGTAAATCTGCTTATTCTCAATCTGCATTATAAAAGGAAGCTCTCTTGTTATGTCTCTGCATTTCTGTTTTCTCTGGACCCCTCCACACACACAAATCTGCAAAGTGTAATTACTGTGGAACAAAGGCTCTTCTCCTCCTCTGTGTTTTTGACAGCACCAGGTTTTAAGCCCCCTCATGGTGATAGGAGTGGTGCTGAGCAGGGAGGCCACAATGCAACCCTGACTTGGCGCTGGGGCTCCCATCCGAGCGCTGGCAATAAAGACACCTCTCCTGAGCTTTGGGGATGGAAGAGCCTGGGAGACGAAGTGCTCTTTTAGTAGATGTATGAGTTGAAACAAAATAAAGTGAAGCTGTCAGCCCTTTCCCCAGACACACTGGTGACCTGAGGTCAGTGCTGAGTCTGGACGCTACCCCTGGGAGCCTGGGAATCGTACGTGTCTCAGCTGACCCAGGCTGCTTCTCAAGGCTGAAATGAATCTGTTGTGGTGGTAGGGTTTATTGATTAGCTGCCAAGGTGTATACTGGTGTGTCAATGGGGAAAGGTCCCACATGAAGATGTATCATAAAAATTGAATTACCACTCCCCTAAGGTCACAAAATAAGAAGCTTTCTACTGTGGAGCTCTGGGGGAAGTGATTAATGGGGACCTTGGAAATCTGAAAGCTCCACCACTGAGACTGTTGACTGTATGAGCTGAGAGGTCTGACATCCCTACAATTGCAAGCTGGTGGGAAGCATGAGATAGCATTGCTGCCTTGGCCTCTCCTCTGTAATATCCCCCCTCCTTCGCGGCTCGATCCGATCTCAAGATGGATCCAAAATATATGTACAAGCTGGAGAATTCCTGAGCAAACAGTGTTCTTCCTTGCATCCCTGTGTTGTATCTGCACCAGCTCTGTGAAGTAAATGAGATGTGCTTTGAGGAGCAGAAATGTTTAAATGCATTTAGTAGTGTCTTAGCTTCTTTATTGCTTTTTCTCCTCTGTTCTTCTCAGAAATAGGCAGTGAGTGGTCGGATCATGGTGTTGCTATGGTGAGTTTTAAGACACACTTTTGATCATAGTTGATAGGAGCCAGCCAGCATATTAATTCTAAGCTGTCCATGTGGTTCCAGACCAAAATACGTCTCTCTTGCTACTCTTAATTTTCTTGAACGCTTAGCCTGCAAACTCACAAACTGCTTTGTCTTATTATGCTGCTCTGAGAAATTGGATCACGTTTGATATTTCCTTTTCTCATCGGAGCAGCAGCTGGCAGAATTAAAGCAGAGTTTCTTTCCATTTGTGAGAGCAGTGGTCAGGGCACTGTCTTCCTCAGAACTGACTTTGGCAGCCCTTTAAGGTTGGGAGTAAACAGTACTTAAAGAGATGGGAGGGAGGCGAAAGGCTCTGTGTGGAGAAACGCGAGGTACCACGAGTGTGGACTTAGTGATTTAAATTGCTTATACCCTCGTCTCTCACTTTTTCAGTCTTCCTGTTGCACCGTTCACTTGCACTGAAGTGCTTGTATTTGCAGAAGTAGTGTCCCCAGAATTGGGGTCATCTTACGTGAACGAGTATTTGCTGATGTGAGTAAATGGCATACTCAAGCCCTGGCATTTGTGTTGATATATTCCGTAGTGTGGGGAAGTGTTGTGCTGCTCAGTATTGACTCCTCCAGCCAATTCAGAAGTGGAATTAATTGGAAGGAGGAATCTTGTTTGATTTTTCCTTTGGTAGTAGTTGCAAGAAAAGGCCCTGGCTATTTAATGTGAACTTCTGGGTATGTGAAATGAGACGCTGAGATTCCTCCCTTGAAAATCAATAGCAGAAGTCCTACTACAGATGAAGGAGACGGGGTCAGATGGTTTTGTCCCAGCAAGCACAATTAAGTCTGCAAAATGATTCAGATATAAGTATGTCTTGAGTGGCAGCTCGTCCCTTCTGCCTCATTTATGTTGGCCAACAAGTTTTCCATAGCTCCAAAGCCTTACTGAATCGCTGAGGCCTCCTCACTGAATTGAAAGCAAAAGCCTTGCTAAAGTCCAGGGGGGCTTGAGCATCACCCAATTTTAGGCAAATATCTGGAAGTTATTTTATAACTTGCCTGTATTACTTAAAGATGATGCAGGAATGACTGAATTTGTGCATGAATGTGGGAGCAAGTGCTGTAATTCAGAAACAGCACCAACCCCCGGATTTTTCCTTGTCGCTGTTTGGAGGAAGTCTGGCCTGCTGATTTAGCAGTGCTGCTCTGCAGCCAGCTTGGCTGGGTGGTGGTTTTCTGGCTTTCAACTTCACTTGTTCTGCAATGGTTAAATGCCTCTCCTACTTAGGAAAATATTTTGCTGTCCTCTGTGGTTTTATACAAATAGGACTGAAAAGCCAAGTGACAGGGAATGTGGTGCTCAGTTGTTTTCTGTGATTTATGCTCTGGTTTATCTGGCAAGGCAGCCTACGAACCTGAGAGAACAGTCTGAATATCTGTGTAAGCAGGGATCAGATAGCGGGCTGCCGTGCCTTGCTGGGCTGGAGGGCCTCATCAGCTACTGGGAGATGATATTAGGAAATATGATTTACAAAGAGACTGTTCAGAGAGTTTTGAGTCTTTTGTCGGTTCTAATAGAATATTCAAGAGGAAGTTTGCAATTTCAGTCTAAACCTTTTGGGTTGATTTTTTCATTTTTGTGTGCTTGTTTTTCTGCCGAGCAATTGCCTGCTACAGCTATTTGCTAGGACTTGCTTGTCTAGGCTTCTGTTGTTACCCTGGTTGAATGCTGTTGTTTACTTGTATGGTAATACCTAGAGCTTCTGATGTGGGATCAAAGCTCCATCCTGCTAGATATCACACAGACCTAGTTTATTAAAGGCAAGTATTCACTGTCCTAGGATTGTATGGGCTTACCTTATAATATCAAGAAGGGACAGAACAAGGTAACGGGAAAGCGTTCACATGCAGTGTAATAAGCAGTGGTCAATGCACACCAGCTATCTTGTTTTGAAATGGCAAAGGTTTGTGCCTGAAAAAAAATAAATTATAATGGCCAGAAAATGTTTTCCCCAGCAAAACAGCAATTATCAGTGTGTTTTCACTTTTGTTGCCTCTGCAAAATATTTGCAGTTCTTTTTCAGCACAGAATGGTTATGCTGCTGTTTACAGGACTGCAGCCAACTTCACCAGTCGGTGGGCACAAGAGGTTTCTTTAACCAGAAATTAGGAGATCCCAGGTAAGAAGTCTGTATGACAAACGTTAGTTAAACATATACTCCTTTGAATTAAAACCTAGCCTGAGCTTTTAGTAAGTCCTTGCCTTGGTCAGATACTGCAGGCATTTTCTGATCAGTTCTGCAAAGCAGTTGGCATGGCTCATGTTACTCCTACATGGCGTGTTACAACGGTGTTACAAGGGACAGCATCACCGACCTTAAAAGGGTTAAATGGATATAGGTTTTGGATAAATCTGGGTCTGTCATACACTGAACTGCACGGTAGGATTAGCTGGGTTGGGAACAGGCTGGTTGATGTTCAGCCCTACCAAGGACTGTAGTAGAGTCCATGCAGACACAATGTCAGAGATGAGCCGACGTTGTGAACAAGGCAAACTACATGCTGGGCTGCGCTATGAGCAGCAGCATTGCCGGAAGATTGAAGGAGATCAGTATTTTCTTCTACCCTTTGGTGCCCTCCCAGTCATGACAAAGCTTGAGGGGGCCCAAGCTTGCTGACCACAGTCGGTGTGTAAGAAAAGCAGCAGCAGTGAGTTTGAGACAATTTTAGAGTACCACAGAGTGAAAGCTGAACGCGTCCCAGGAAGCACGAAATCTGGAAATCTCCCCTCCTGTGGGAATGGAGGCTTTGAATGTTCATCTTCCCCGTATTAAATGCCTTCTCAGCAACCCTGTCTGTACTGGTAGGATTTGTCCACCCAAGTCTGGTGGCGTCCTTGGAAAAAATCAGCTTTTGCATAATCAGCCTCAATAGGAGGGTGCCTGAAGCTTGCAGGGTCGGGTTTGGTTTGTTGTCTTGTTTTGGAATTGATTTGTTTCCTTTTTTGGAACAACGTTGTGTTTCTCCTGCTAGCAAGGAGGCAAACATCTCTTCCACCCTGGAACTGTGCAGCCCTCACTTCTGATTTTCTGCTGGCTCCCATACTTGGCTTTCTTTTGCTGCTGCTGGTGGTGAGCTTAATTTCAGAGATGTGCCAGGTTTAGCAGAGAGATCCAAATTTAGGTGTCTCCACCTTCAAACAGAACAGAAGGTCTACAGAAAGCATTTTTTTAGGATAGCTATTCAGAGTAGCTAATAACAGAGGCTTATTGGCTGTGCGTGAGACCGCACAGAATCCCTGGACCCAGCCTTGCTGGGCACTTGGCTTTTCTTCTTTTATGCCCTCATTACTTGCCATGGTGATGACCCTAGGTGACAGTGGACCCAAGGAGAAGTTAGAAGCAGAAGCCTCCAGCCAGGCTTAATGTGGGACTAGAGTTACTTTTACTTCTCAGAGCTCTGGGTCACCTCATCCCACCCAGGCATGTTTCCTTTCTTGACTTACATACTGGTCTCCTGATGCATCTCCTCTCGTCTTCACACTTCAGTGAAATGCTGGTGCGGTGACTTTTATTGTAGCCTGGAAGGGAAAGATACTTCCCGATCAGAACGGAGGAGCAGAGATAATTTCCCTAATGCAAACTGGATGAGTGTATACTTTTGTAAGGACTATAGTCAGGAGGGCTGTATTATGTAGCTCTTAGACTGCAAAATAATTTGAGATAGGAGCTGAGGCATTTTAAAAATGAGAGCGCTATTTCTGGCTTGTTTGGATAGAGTTGGGAAGCAAGATGGAGAAGGGGCTGAAAATGAACAGGCTGGTGAGAAACTTAATGTGGTATATAGCTAATTACAAGACAAATGGTGTCTTGGATGTGTGTTAATTAATTTAAAAATTGGCTGGCAGTTAACTGCTTGTTACATGAAGTCCTTTATATCTTCAGGTTTAACATCTAAACTGTAGGGGAATTCACAGCTCTCCACAGTTGACTAGAAGCACATTTTAAAAAGTAGCCTGCAAGCTTGCAGTTATTTAACTTTGTCAGTGTTCTTTGGTAATACAGCAATTAACTCCAGGAGTCTACTTGTAAGTGTGTCTGGTTATTGTGTTTCTTTCTTCTTAGATTTTTAAGTAGCTAATATTTGAGTAAGCAAAAGCTGAGCAAAGGTATTGTGTTATCATTGGTCACTTTATTTAATATTCAAGGCTCCCTCACTTTTTTGTCAAAGGGGTTTGAGCCTGACAGCCTGCTGGGTTGCATAAGGGCTGTGCCGGGTGCGTAGCACCCTGTGCCACAGCAGCCAACTGCATGCTGCACCCACCTTCCTCTATTTCCAAAATACTCCTCTGGCTCTGGACATGTCTACATTTGAACCTGGTCCAGGTCTTTTGACAGTTACGTGGCTTCTTGAATGCACGAGTTTGTCCAGAAAATAATGAAGGAAGCCTTGAATCTTGTCTCACATGCTGTGGATCTGTGGGAGGAAAGTGGTTGTAGCTACTTGAATGATTTCCAACATGGCATGTAAGTCTTGAGTGGAATTAAACTGCTACAAAAGGAGTTGCTGCCACAGGAACAAGGTAGTAATGATTTCAGGGTACTGAAGAATGCTTAGTCAGGATTTGGAAGAACAGCCACCCGGACGATTACCTCCTCTGCCTTCTTTTCTTGTTTTCATATTATGATGTTCCTGCTTACGGCCTTAACATCAGTGAGTAGGACATGGGAAAGATCTAAGGATACTTCTAGCATTCTGAGGCATTTCAGTGCAGTGATGAATGGCAGAAATGACTCCTGAACTGCCCTTTGTGAAGAATCTCACTCTTCTGTTTTGATACCGCTTGCTCTCTGCTGCTTTTTCCTGTGCTGAAATGATTGCTGTTGAGGATACAGTTGTGAAAAGGACCTGGGAATGTGGCTGGTTTGTCTTTATCGGCAAGTGCCATGGTTGAGGGGGGATTTGGGGTAGGTCAGGCAAAGGAACAGAGGCCCAGAGTCCTCCCCTAAAGTTCAGGCTCTTCAGTGAGGCACGAAGGGTACGGAGCTGTTGCTGGTCTCTAAGCATCTCTTGAGGGTAATACTTAGCATGGGTAACTAGAATAAGATTGCATTAATCTGGACTGAAATATGTCATCTTTATGCTGTTAGCTCCATCCCCTGCCTAATTCAGCTGGGACCAGAGAACCATCTTTTTTTTTCTATTTCAGGGTCAAATACTACTTTGCTGGTGTTTTTGTCCTCAGTTCATTAAAATTAGAACTATTCTGTAAGACCTCAGCCATTCATTAAGCTAACAAACCAGTCCTGACTTTAATTTCTGTGGCTGGAATTTAATTTTGCACAAGCCCTGGTGCACAAGAAGCTTTTGGGCTCTTGTGTGATTGCCTTTCAGCAGGCTCACTGGTACTTACACCATGATACTGTTATTACTAGCAGGGACACACTAATGCCTTCCTGCTTAAACCTGTCTAGGAATCTATTAATGGGGTGGCCTACTTCCAAATTGCAAAGAGGAGCAAAAGCTCATCACACAACATAAATGGTGATAATTTCAGCAAATGCTTTCTCTGTAAGGAGATTGATATTTTAAGTATCTAAGCAAATTGGTATTAATGATCAGCAATTCTCTGCCATTCTTCACAAAGAAACAGGTCTTTTAAAGAAGCAATTAAGTGCAGCCACCTTCTGTACTGAGCTAATGCAGACTTTTCCCCTTGTCCTGTAAGTTAACTATTAGACTTACAAGTCGTTTTTTAATGAGCTTTCTGCTTCTAAGTCGGCGGGGAGCCTTCAATGAAGCTGTGAAAGTGTGACCAGCATTTATGGGAAGTGCCTACTGCAGCTTTCAAATTACACTGGACAAAGCTATGATTTCCTTGCAGTTGAAATGGGATAAACCAGGAGATGCGAAATGATTCTGCAATAGCGGCTGTTGCTGTTGTGCTATTTGCTCATCTTACAGGTAGTGGCTGGAGAACGAACATCAGCTGGTTCCCTAATGCAATATATGGAAGGATTTCAGCTTGGATGTCTGCGTACATCCTGACTCTATCCACGGGTGTGAGGGAGAGGTCTAAACTGAAGGTAAAGATGAATGCAGTGTTATGCAGAAGCTTCAGTGTAGGGCTTCTTTTTCTTTGCTACAGGAGGCATCATTAGCGTGGTCCGTATGTTGCAGTAGCCCCTGAACAGCTTCACCTGCCCAGCCGCAACATGATCAGATGTAAAGCCCTGATTGAGCAGGGGAACTACTGAACTCAGCAGTTTTCAGATCCAGTGTTCTGTTTAACAACAAAACTCAAGTTTCCTGATTCAGTCTCCTCCTGAGCCTATGTAAACTTCTTGCACCCACAGTGTCCTTTCACTGTAGGGTGATCCTGCTTACTGAAGAACAGACATGCTGTTCGCTTCACTTTAATAGACTGTAGGTTCTGCCGTGGAAAACACAGCAAGCTAGCAATTGCTATCCGTGCTGATGACAGCCGTGCTTTTACAGAACTCTGTTTTGTCCCCCTAAATAAAGTGTTTTCCAGACTATTGAGTCTCCTCAGATGACAGGACTGGACCTTCATGTAGTATTCAATGTGTGAAGTAGCTGTGGATTTTTAATGTCATCTTTCCTCCTGCAGCGTAGGCTTCTAATGAAACTTTGCTGATGACCTTCTTTCTTTGGGAACTGAACGCTGACTCCCCTTCTATGTTTCCTAACTTTTGAACATTTTTTCTATGCAAAGACTTCCCTTCCTATCCAGCAACTTTTAGCTTTCATGAGCTGTAGATGAAGGTGTTTGGATTTCAAGAAGAGTTGTGACAGATGAAGTGAGATAAATCACTTTTATCCACGTGGTTGCAGACTCTGGTTACTGCAGAACTCCAAGAGGCTGGAAAGGCAGGGCTCCCCCTTACAACAGCTGTGTTGACTGCCATGAGCTTGTATTTATGTGGGTATCTGTTATCCTTTATTACAGGCTTCACAACATTGCTAGATACAAATGTTGTCATATAGGCCTCTAGTTTCCAAGGTCCTCCCAAAATCTTTTCTAAAAGCTTCATGTTTTTCATTTTCCAGTAATCCAGCTATCTCAATTACGAGTGTTTTTAAAATTTTCAAGTGAACACTAGTTGTAGTCCTGACTTGTTACTGTTCCTTTTCCCTATTTATACCAGAAATCCTCCTGTGATCATTGAAATTTCAGATAGATCCTGAAGATGCTCCACTGCGTGGACCACTGCAGATTCTGTTTGTGTTTCTCTTGCAATGAGATCTGCTTAGGTTTTAAGGGGTACGTTTTTTGTTAGTTATTGACACAGCTTTTAGATTAATTCATGCTGTAAGGAATATCAAGAAACTAGCTATGTTTCTTTCCCTGTTTGCCACATTTTAACATAATTTTAATTCTCTTTAAAAGGAGAAAAAAGCCCAGGCAAACATCTTTCTCAGGATGTTTTTTGTTGCTCTGGCAAGGCAAAGGGATCTTCAGATCTGGAAAACTGCATTTATGTCTTCTTACACAGACAGATCAGTGGAAAGCAGTTGCTGCTGTAATCGAGAATTACACCCCATAGTTTTCTTCTGGCAAGACAAAGGATACTTTAATACAGATACATAGTATTTAATATGTTCGTAAAAATCACTTCATTGTTCTGAATCTAAGTGGTCACATTTAAAGAAAAATTAAGTGCCGCTGTTTCCACATTCAAGTCAGCTCATCTAGGTATGACTTATTCCTCTCCTGTGTTTACCCAGTTCCATTTACTAGACCATCTATCTTTTGATTTTGATGGGATTGAACTTTGTGCAGACAGGCTCACAGCTCACACTGGCACTGCGAGGATACCTTATGGCTTTTCACATTGATTCTCTGCGCCGTTATAATCTTACCAGCTTGTTTTCACCCCCTGGAGGTATGCAGAGATGCAAATGCTAAACTGGCGCCTCAGTTTCTAGAAGTAGCTGAAGCCAGTGAGTTTTGTATGGAACTAAATTTCGTTCCATCTCATCTGTTGTAACATGGAGTCTGGAAAATGGTAGCCAAATCAGGCAATTAGCAGGCAGGTAAATGACGCTTCAGGACACAGGGTAGTTCTTTTGCCTCTGTTCTGATTTCAAATTACAGTATTTCAGTTGTGTTTTTTGCAAGTCCAAGCAGAATAGTAAATACTGGATTGCCGGTACTTGTGAAAAAGCATGCTTTAGGCTTCCGCAGCACCTGAGCTGTTTTAACAATCAGCTCTCTGGGTTTGTTGTAAAGCTTTTTTATAAACGTCTTCACTTTTCATGTTTTTGTTATCAAGAGAGCTAGGAGCCTGTGTTTTCTTAAATAACAATTGATATCATTCACGTTCACGTGTCCCTAAGAACACAGACTTGAGGAAATAAGCTGAATCCCTTTAAATTGAAAATGAAATGGCAGGTTTTCACAACCAAGTAGATAGTACAATACCAACACCTTATTTCATGAATGTATTTGTATAATACCAGCTTGAACTTCTCAATAGGAAAAAAGAAGCTTAGGATGTTCAGAGTTGGGTGCCTTGGAGTTGAGATGTCCCTTAGGCAGTTGTATAAGAGTTGTTGGCTTTCAGAAATGCTGACTCTTGCAATAGTTGTTGGAGTTGGTAAAATCTGTGGCTGCTCAGACCTTTGAAAACCAAACTGGTTTTGTTCAGGTGGGCAGATGGAGTTAGATGGACATTTGGGCATTGCATTCTGTAATTAAGTCTGCAATATCATCTTTACTCCCCAGTCTGCTTCTCCACTTCGTGTTCACCTGTGCCAAACTGAAGACGCTGACAAAATTCACTTTCTGCGCACACGCACACACCCCCCCCCCCCCACCCCCACCCACCCCCGCCCAGCATTGTGTGGTTGGGCTGTATACTCCTACATGCTTTAATCTAAGATCCAGTAAGGTAAACAGGAAGACTGACTGGAAAATTTTAAACCATATCCTTTCATGATTCTCTTCTGTCACCTGGGGAAAGTTATATGAAAAGGCAATTCCTGATAACTTTCCTGAAGTATCTTTTGCTTTTAGAGATCATTCCATTGTTGTAACCTAGATAAGTGTGGTACTGGCTGAGAGGTTGTAAGTGTTGATGTTTATTAGTGCAGCAGAGGCTACCAGCGTTCATTTTGGTTATACACTTGTGTTTTTAAAATTTAGCAGGAGGTACCAGGAGGAAAGGTAGGCTTTCTTTGGGCATATGAACTGAAAGAAAATAGAGTCTAATTTGAAGTTGTGAAGTTTCCTGTTCAGTGCAGTGTTATACCTTGTAACACAGAATACACTGAGTACAAGAGCCCCAAACTACGTTTGAGATCCATTTGAAGCCCATCTTTCCAGACTAATGGGAAGACTGGAAATACTAAGCGTTTGGGAAGTTGCAGAAACATTTACTGAAGGTGAGAATGTTTCAAAGCTGTAAGAGGTGCCTAATAATAATGATATCCCAGAACTCAGGTATCTTAGAGTCCTTTACATGCTGAAGGCATGTTGATGGCATTTTTATGTCCTGATTCAAGGAAGCAGTCACGCTCTGCAACCCCCTGATGTACAGTTTAGTCTGTATAGGCTGCATCAGCCTGTACGCTGCTGATGCCTTTGTGTGCTTAGATGCTTGTGTTTTGCTGAGCTGGAATATTTAAGCATGCACTTGAATATTTTGATGAGCTGCTGACCTAGAAAGGTGGTATAAATTGAGTTCATACAATTTCTAAAACACTGCAGCGAATACTTCAGAGAAGGATGCTTCTCTGGATCCTTTTATGCTAGCACTTACGTGGTGGGTATTTTGGTGTTTTGTTTTTCAAAGTTAGACATTCTGTCACATTATTCTTATATTGTGTTAATTCTTTTAGTTCTTAATTGAGACACTTTTGGAAACTGTATTCTTCTGTTAAGAGAAATAAAACTCTAATGTATCCTTAGACTGACATCTGTTTATTTTCAGCTGAGGACATTTTGGTTTGAACTATTGGTCTCAAGATCTATTTCCCCATTTCCCTGTCTCCTTTTCATTAGGTCTAAATGCAGAGTCACAACTGTTCTTCTCAGACTCAAGCCTTCTTTTCTGGATTTCAGTTTGATTACTGCTACATCATGAAATCTTGAAACCCACACTCCAAATAGGTGGCTTTCCTTCACTGTGTGAAGTATATTCTCCTGGGAAACACAATGTACAAATTGATTTTTAGGCATGAGCTGAAAAGGATTCACAGATGTGGAGTGGTCAAGATTTTTTAAATGTCAGTCCTGATTTCAGGGTATCTTAAGTCTTTGATGTGCCATTTGGAAGTGCTGGAGAAGATCCTGGCTTGCAAAACGTGGCTGCTGAGCTCTTTGAAATCAGGATCTCTTAGATTCTCTCCACTTGGACATCCAAGTTGCAAGGTGCTTTTCACCACTGATAAAACAAAAAAGGCCCGTTCTTTTTTTCTTCAAACTAGGGAATATGACTGCCACCCTTAAATAACTAGGAAAGACGGTTAGCTGTATTTGGAGAAGTGTGAGGTCTGTTTCTCTTTCAAATTTGCAGTTTATTTAAAACTATTGAAAGACCTAGCCACTTGTATGTGTCTGTAAAATGAGGTGTCTGTGGGATCTGTCTTGTCCATATCTAAAGGAGGAATCATTGGTGTATTGCACTGATGGATGAGTGGCAGACAGAGTTGTTACTCATAGGCAAAGAAATAAAACAGTCTATTATACGTCCATCCCATCTGTTGTAGAGAGGTGCCAAATAGCAGCAGTACTTGGGATGTAGGTTCATATCACACTCAGCTGATGTGAGGGCCAGCTGCCCCTCCACTGACCTTGCTTTACATTGCTATTTGCTCTTGTCTCTTTTTCTGAACTGGCACCAGTGCACATAAAAACAGGTCCTATAAAACTATCTATTTTGGGATCACTGAACTCCCTGAATCAGCTCACTGTGCCTCTCAACAAAGATGCAAGAGCTGAGCTTCCTTCCCTCCTAGTGAGGAGCAGATGTTTACCCCTCTTGGGAGTAGCTCAGAGTCAAACCCATTGTTGTTGTGTGAAGAAGCCTGCATCCCAGGGGCAAAGCCTGTGTACTGATTTTGCAGTCCCACCTTGGGATGCTTTGTACGGGAGCTCCCGTGGATGGCCAAAAGCTCGGGAGAGTGCACCAGACCCACTTTTACCACCTCTGCAGTCAGTTGGGTAGGAGGGAGGACTGCTGCTATAAGGCAGGTCAGACCAGGGACTGGGAGTCTTTTCTGAGCCATCATCTGCAGGAGTTGATTGCTGATTTATAAAGAAGGGACCAAGGTGAGTATATTTCCAGACTAAAGCCAGCTTTCATAGGTGTGCTCTGAAATCTCACTGTCTGAAACCTTCCACCACAGGCATTCACTTACCAGCCTTCCAGATCATCCTAGCTTTTTGACATACGATATTTAGAGGTAAACATCCAACCCAGCCTCTATTTCACGAAAGTGCAGTAATTGCCGCAAGTCATTGTGCATATAGTTTGGAATTGTAGTTTATATAGTTCTGAAATGAGCCCTTGAAAATGCTATTAAGTGAGGATATGGGCAAGAATGAATCACTCCTGACCTTTCGAACTCCTCTTAAAATAGTTAAGTTGTGTTTAGCTAAGGGCTAGTTAAAATAGTGATTGGTGTCTTCTCTTGCACAGTCCAGTCATCTTCCCGAGCATTTTACTGAGCTGTATCTTCTGGATGTTGGTGGATGAGCTCTGGACAATCTTGCTATTGCAGTTGTAAAAGGTACCGCTCTCTGCTCCTGTTTCTTTCCAAGGGGTACTGGACCCATAACAGAAACAGCAGAAGGAAACATGCATTAGCAGCTGCAGTGAAAAATCCAGTATCTCAGCCTAAAAACACTGCTTAAGCAGCCCCAAGGAAATTCTTCAAAGCCAGGGCACAGTTAGTGCCCCTGTTTAAGGCAGAGCGCAGCTCCTGTGTTAATGTTACATTCTCAGATACACTGTTGTAAAGGTTGATCAGTTTTTATTGAAGTGGCGTTTCGTTTTGTTTTGACAAGGACAGGAGGAAAAGCACAGTGGTGCTTGCTGGGGCTTTCCTGCCCCCGGGTGTTTGGGGGCATGGAGGCTTCTGTTACAAGGCACAATACAATTGTAGCTGATTTCAACAGACCAAGAACCAACCTCATACTCTTGTCTCAGGTGAGTGTCTTGCTAAGTTGTTGCTTTCCTTTCCCTGTCACGTTAGACCTGTGGTAGCCCTGATCCTAGGAACTAGAGGATTGCCTAGAAACGCAGCCGGTGCTGAAACATCTTGAGTATCTTGCATCTCCTACTTGAAAAACAGGAAGGAAATCAAAGAACAGAAAAATTATTATATTTTAAATTCTTATGGGTTTTGGGGTGTGTTTTAGTTAGCCTTGTGAGTTCTGTGGTTTGACTCATGAGTGTGTAGTGCTGTGCCTTGGCAGTTCTGTGAGCGTGCACGAGTCTCTTGGCAATCATAGGGCATCATGCCGAAGGATGAACATACCTCCTAATTCTAGTCTCTGTCCAAGGAAGAGGCCATAGTGTCTGGAACCGCATAGTTTCTAAGCTTCTGTGATGCTTCTGTGATGGTCTCCCTCTTGTCTTGACGTCTCCAGCTGGAATGCAGAAAATAATGTTAGCTAACGAGCTACGTGTCCTGGGCAGATTGCTCTTGCTTAGTGCTGTGGTACTCTGTAACAGGTTGGTGTTTCGTTTCTCATGTTGCTGCTTGGTCTGCTTGCAGAAGGTGATGGCAACTATTTCAAAAGCACTGTTTACACACATATCCTTTGTCCTCAGCATGTTGGTTGTGCCTCAGAGTAGGAGAAACTTCTCTCTAGGAAGAACTTCTACAGGAAGTGGGAGCTGCATTTTAGCACAGAAGCTCCAAACGATCTTGGTCACCTGGAATAGGATGCTTAGGGGGTTTTGCTTAAACAGAGGCTCCATCCTGCAAACTCGTGTTGCCTCACATAGCAGAGTCAGGGCCAAAGATCTCAGTGAAGAGCTGTCAAACCTGGGCTTGCTGTGAAGTGGTATGGAGTTTCCTGATACAAAGCAGCTCTTCTGCAGAATTCCCACATGCCCTGCACACCAGGTTGTAGGGCTCCATTTCTTGGCTTGGTCTTAACAAACATTCTGTCTCTGTGGGTCTTACCCAGATCCTAACCCTTTCAATAGGAAGCTGGTAGCAACACCTATAATCTGTGCTGCTTATTGATTCTGGGAGTGGAGAGTGCTTTCAGAGCTCCATATTAAGAATTTGTTGCACTGTAACGAATCAGGCATCATCTCACTTCTTAAATTAGAGAGTTCAGGAATATTGTCTCATTGCTCTCTCTTCATGACAATGTTGGCAGATGAGTTGAACACTCTGTGGCCTGTGCAGACTGTGACAGCAGCACAAATCATGACCTAGAGGACAGTGATTGTAGCCAAATTGTTCACTTATTGCTTCTATCAGCAGCATGTTTCATGTCACAGTTGTGGGTTTTGTCCAACACTCGTGCTCTCCGATTCTGCTGATAATCCTTCAGTCTCATCTTTTGTTTATGCATTTCCTGTTGTATGATTTTTCTGGCTGGAAGCCCCTTTCACATGCCAGCAAGGAGTTTTGCTCTCAGAATATGTATTGTAAAAAAAAAAAAAAAACAACTTCATGCAAAGACCAACTTTGCTTTTATAACAGATGTCTGTCTGTTTGGCAATCAGACATGAAGCAGGTAATGACTTGGGATTTTGCCAGTAACCCCCATTCCTCTGCTGTGAATAATGAAGTAATGTGCAGCAAATTAACTCTTTGTCTTACACTTCAGATCCCAGGAAAAGAATCTCAAAATGTGTTTGTCAAGTTTCTAAAACAGTGTTAATGTAGATATCTCTCTCTCCCTCTCGGTAAAGAGACACCCTTGTTGAGTGGTAGGCTCGGGTTTTATTTCCAAATGAAATTCAGTAACGAGGAATAGGAGAGGAGAACAATTAAGAGCTGGGAGAAAGATTTTTCTGGCTATGATTTAGGAAATTATAATGGAGACAATACTTTGGGCCAGATACAACAAACTATTTAGGTTCTTAATTCTTGGTGAAATGAAATGGGAAAGCCAATAAAATATAGACCCATTCTAATGAAATCAATAGTAAAATAAGGAATATAAATAGTTTTGTTGAATATGGTCCCTGCTGTTGTTTATGTGGAAAGCAGATGAGAAAGTTCTCCCATCAAAGCATGTCCTTATTGTAGTAATAGAAATGAAGATGTGAAAATGAACTGAGCAAACTGGAAGCAAAAAGATTAGTTTCTCTTTTGATCAAAAGCAGGCAGGATAAAAAAAGTGTCTTTTGGTACTGAAAATCTCTATGCTAAGTTTTAGCCAGGGAAGAATGTCATTTGCATCAGGTAAAAACGTGTTCCATATTTCAGAAAATGAGTCCTTAGCATGGAAATGTTGATCCAGTCCTAAGTACAGTTTTATAACTAACACATTAATGAAAAGAACAAAACCAAATCTCTGTAAACCAGTCCCACTGGGCTACATTAGATGAACTACAGCTGGCAGAAGCAGAGATATTAAATCTTTAATTACTTTTACAGAGAGGAGGAGACCTCCAAAGATGTATAGCTGTCTGAGATTGAGCCACATTTAGGAAGTATTAATTTAAATTTGGCCACTAAAGCCTTTTTGTTGTTTCTAAATAGTTGTAACCAGGAGAATACTGAAAGGTCTGCTTTTTTGTGTAAATAGCTTGTCACAAAATTTATGCAGAGGTGATCTTAGCTGAGATAAAGTTCTTTCTGTGTTCATTGAAATACAGCATGAGCTATGGGAGAGATAATTTCAGCCAAAGATATATATAAACAGTGCATTTCAAGCTTTAGCAGAAGATATTTCTGGTCGCAGCCTAATAGGCAGCTGTCTCTTGGTGGCTGCAACATTGCTTTGGCTTCTGCCAAATGGGCGAAGATGACGCACTTTACAATTTCCACCCCCACCCCCCCCCCAATTTTAGAGTCCTGCTACTTTGAGCATCTCTGCATTTGTTGAGCAATGCATGCATAGATTCCTGCTCCTTTTGAGGGCATTCTTCATGCCGGTGTCCTGCATTGAGATTTACCATCAGTCTTTGCAGAATGGGAGCATAAATCACAAATTAATCGCTGAGACACTACACAATGCTACAGATGTGGTGCTGTATAAAGTTCTGTTAATCAACGCTAGCTGTAGCAAAAGTGTCTACTCAAGCGCATTTACTTTGACCAGTGTTCCTGGATTTAATGGACAAAACCTGTCATAAAATTAGTGCAAGTAATCATCAGTTCTGCTCATCTGGAATGTAACACATCTCTTGGAATGTGTTTGGATAGATCTGGTCCTTGGATGACTGAACTCAGCCTGATTCCTTTGGAATGAGAAAAACAGTGGGAGATGTAAGAGACCAGGCTAAACTGCAGTTGAAAATTATTTGACATGTCTCTGTAAGCTTCTGTAAGGTGCTTAAAACTGCTCAGCTGGTGTGGATGGAGGGCAGTTCTGTAGGAGCCAGGCATTTTGAGCCAATGCAGATGGTGTGAGCTGAAGGTCTGGCTCATTAAAGCAGATAGTCACAGCTCCTGGGTGTGCGTACTCATAGCTAACTTGCAAACAGATGCTGTGGGACAAAATAACTTTTTGAGCAGGAATATGTGCTGGTGTATTTCTTCATGTCCTCTTCTATATATGTGTATACACATACATATATTTATTTATGTTTATATATGGAAAAAGGGAAGAGACGTAATATACTTCAATTAGCTCATTTCATATTTGCAGGTCTGAAAGAGTTGTGCCTCAGAGGAGGCAAGAGGAAAGATTAGGGTTGGGAGCACTGCCTTGGAGCTAGGAGAATGTGGAGTTGGTTATTAGATGCAAACAATTTCAGGCTAGTGAAAATTGTCAGATCTAATTTTAATACCTCTGGGAAGATCACTGGAAGATTGACTGTCCACTCATCATGTGCCTTGGGAATGGACTCTGTGAGGTTGCTGGTGTGTTCTGTTACTAGTTTGCCTTTCTGTTGCAGCAAAGCTGATGGGCTTACAGCATTAAGCTTTTTTTTTTTGCAGGGGATGCTGAATTAACTTGTAGAAAACGGCAATCCCAGAATACTGCTCGTTCATTGCTGTTAGCAAGTAGAGAGTTAGTCCTGATGCAGGACCAACATGATGTTGCCTTCAGTTCAGCATGAGACATAAAACAAATGTTCTGCTCTTCTGAGTGAATGACTCCTTCCTTTTGCACTTCATCCAAACCAAATCAAAAAGCCACATCATCAAATATAAAGAAAATACTTGCCGTCACGAAGCAAGCAGGGCACCAAAATGAGTCTATTTAATAATTTTCATGTGTTGCTAAAAGGAAGATAGCAGAAAGCAAGTTGTTTGCAATAGCAGGCATTTTTAAGGCTTTCATAAGCCAAAGTTTTTTAATGCTTGTGTGAGTATGACTGCACAGTAATTGGTGTCATAACTTTTACTAGTGACTGCCCTGCAGAGAAATTAGTTTGTACCTGAAGGATGCAGTTAGAGCTGTTGCCACAGGGAGTTTCGTGTCATAGACTGGACCTGATATAACAGAGGCAGCAGAAGGTTAACGAGAAAGCAGAAAAATACAATCAGGAGACTTGAGGGGTGACAGTAGGGAGGGAACAATCACATCTTGCAGCCAAATCCATCTGAAGAGCCACGTCAGGCTGCTGAAGGTAACTGGCTCATAAAATCAGTCACCCAGAGAGCTCCATAGCCAGAGACTCTCCTTATCATGGTGGTTGTGGTGGAAACATAGAATTCCTGGACTGAAACTTATATTTGGAGTATATTAGGAGCTTTGAACATCCTAGAACTATTTTTGAATGTAGTGTGTACCACACACTGCTGCTGACGTTGCAGATTTCGCTCTGTCAGTGCACAGACTAATTTTACCAGCTGTGTGGCAGCAAACCCACTGCTAGTCACCAGCTCAGTTATACTGGGGTTTTGTTAGCAAACAACATTGCTTGCACTGGTCCCAGCAGAGGTTTTCTTGGTCACTTGAAATACAAAGGTGATCTAATGTTTGCCTCTGTTTGGTAAGTCCCCTTAGGCCTGACTCAAGGTACCAAAGGGCGCAAGACCTAGGATCTCACTTGTCTTACGAAGTACCTACTCGGGACCTACTTAGGAAATTAGTTTACATGGTCAGCCAAATAGTGTTCTGGACTGAGCTTCTTGGTTAGGTGCCACCATGTGCTGCTGCCCTAGAAAACTGGTATGAAAGCCAGAGAAGTACAAGGAAGCTTTTCTGGGCTGGTCCTGCCCAAACTGGCATTGCTGTATGTTAGTCGCAGCCCTTAGACAGATATTGCCATTTAATTTTTAGGACTCTGTCTGCTTTACAGTAATCGTAACTGCTTGCAAGGGGAAAAAACCCCAGATCAACCACATTATGAAGAAGTAGATTAATTTTCATTTCAGCTGCTCTTTCCCTCTCAGTACCTTTCATTATTGCCAGGAACCTCTGTCTCAGGCAGTACACTAAAAACAAAAGCCTAAACTTTTCCTTGTTACTGTTCTGGGTGACCTGCCATGTATAAACTGGCAGTACCTTTTGCAGTGATTTTTCACATTGACAGCGTGCAGATACGGTTTGTTTAGCTTAGTCATTCTATGCGAGGCAAGGCTGGGGAAATGCCAGCTTATTTTCTGAAATGCCAGCCTTCTCAGCTAAGAGCTCTCACTTTGCTCTATGTTCAGAGCTGTTGGTACGTTTGAGGAATGTTTGCAAGTTTGGAGTATTTTTGAATAAGTTTTGAATAAATACCTACCTAACAGCTGTTTGTGGAAAATCGCTACTTTTATAATTTCTGCATGGTTTTGTCTTGCTCGCTCATTTTAAAGGCCAGCTTTCACGATGTACATCAAAAGTACAATGCGTGTTTGCTGAAGTCCATTGAATTGCCCTAAGGTTTGCTGTAAGAGATATTTCCCTCTGGTCAGTCATAGTGTCTTCTGAAACTGGGCAAGTTCCCCTCATGAAGAAGTGGTGGGTTCTGATTTGCTTGTCTTAAAAATAGTGTAGTGTGGTTTTGGCTTTGCAGCTTTCTCTCTGTGTAGTTCCAAGCTGACAAGATGCTTGTTTATGAAATGGAGAACTTGAATAGCTGGCTGTTATCAAAATGCCAGTGCTATAATTGGGAGCATATGCTGAAGAGTTGAAAAATGTAAAAAGGCCTTTTGTATGATTACATCCATTTCCCTACAAAGATAGACAGATCTCAATAAAGGTTTTTCTCCAGCATTGAAGTGGCACTGCAGTGATTAGAACCAAAAAGCTCCTCTTCCTGGTTCTCACATGCATGCTCATACAAATGTTTTTTTAATTGGAGAAAACATGATAAAGTAAGTGTTTGATTTATTTTGGAGTTTTTGGAGTGACCAGACGATGCTTTTCCCCATTGTTGTGCTTAGAAATTTGAGTAATAGAGAAAACTTGTCTGTAAAACTTTATATGGCCTTCAGCAAGGACAGGCATCTTGAACTGTATGTAGAAAGTTGTTCTTGAGATGTGATTTTTAAATGAGCTACATCCCCAGTAGTACAGCAACACTTTTGCTCTTTACACATTGGCAATGTTGTTCCAGATGATAGACATTTGAGTCCTGCACTGTCTGACCAGGAACATGCACATAGCGGTCACAGCATCATAGAATTGTTTAGGCTGGAAAAGACCGTTAAGATCATCTGGTCCAACCATTAACCCAGCACTGCCACGTTCACCACTAAACCATGTCCCTAAGCTTTTAAATTTTTAAGCCATGTCCCATGGCTTTTAAACACCCCCAGGGATGGTGACTCCACCACCCTTCCTGGGCAGCCTGTTCCAGCGCTTGACCAGCCTTTCAGGGAAGATGTTTTTCCTAATCCCCAATCTCAGCCTCCCCTGGCACAACTTGAGGCCGTGTCCTCTTGTCCCATGGCCTGTTCCTTGGGAGAAGAGACTGACCCCACCTCCCCACACCCTGCTTTCAGGCAGCTGTAGAGAGGGATAAGGTCCCCCCAAGCCGCCGCCTCTCCAGGCTGAACACCCCCGGTTCCCTCAGCTGCTCCTCACAGGACGGGTGCTCCAGCCCCTCCCCCAGCTCCGGTGTCCGTCTCTGGACACGCTCCAATGTCTCTCCTCTAGTGGGGGGCCCAAAACAGAACACGGGATTCGAGGTGCGGCCTCACCAGTGCTGGGTGCAGGGGGATGACGACCGCCCTGGTCCCGCTGGCCACAGTTTCAGGTACCAGCCAGGAGGCTGCGGGCCGCCTTGGCTGTCGGGGCACACCGCTGGCTCCAGCACCGCAGCCGACTGCTGTCAGCCAGCACCCCAAGGTCCTTTTCCAGTGGGGGCCCATCAGTGCAGCCTGCCCAGGCCCCTCTGCAGAGCCTCCTGCCCTCCAGCAGGTCAACACTCCTCCCTTGCTTGGTGTCCTCTGCAAACTGACCGAGGGTGCCCTCGGTCCCCTTGTCCAGATCGTCGATAGAGATGTTCAACAGAACCGGCCCCAGTCCTGAGCCCTGGGGAACACCACTTGTGACTGGCCGCCGGTGGGATGTGGCTCCGTTCACCGTGTCTCTTTTTTTAGCTCCACCGGCCAACCAGTTTTTTACCCAGCTCAGTGTATGCCCACCCAAGCCGTGAGCAGCCAGTTTCTCCAGGGGAACGCTGGAGTCCAGGCACAGCTGTGCTTATTTCAGCCCTCGCACATTCTAATGCCCCTGGATGTGCTTTTATGTGTATGTGAGAGCTGTCGAATGGATGTGCTCATTGGCCTGTGCTCTGTAATCAGATGTGTGTGGGAAGCTTACGGTGACAGGCCCCTCTTGCAAATGTTTTCACAGTTGAGTAATTTCACTGGTGTGAATAGGTCTGTTAGGCAGGAAAGCACTTGAAGATTTTCATTTTTTTAACTTGGGGCAGTTTAGTTTGAAAGACAGACTGAGGGGACTCCCTCCTTTGTCTCGAACACAGTCTGAATAGGATTCTTTTCTGTCATTTGATATTATTCCTGCAGGAGCAAAGTGAAAAAAAGAGAACTTCATATATGCAGAGACCTGCGTACATAATGTTGCATTCATGTACAGGTGTAGATGGAACTCAGAGGAATGATCACAGACATGAAGATGCTCATCAATATAAAACCAGGAATGAAGAAAAAGAGTTGGAGATTAGTCCAAGTTTAATAAAATCATTGCTGTGTGCCCTCTTGAAATGCTGTGTCTTTGTTAAAATCCTCCTAACATGCAAACTGTCACACAGCATTTCAGTAGACAAGGTAGCTGACAGTATCTCCAGGTACTGGGTTTCTGTAGGGGTTCTGCCCTTGCTCATCTTCCTCTTTTTACCTGTATGTTTTTACTTTATGGTTAATTACACCATAAGAGATCAAAGGTGTGTTATCTGTCCCCAAAGCTGCTCCTAGCCTATTTAAGGTTTTATTTGTTTCCCTTTCACTGTCTGACTGCAAATTGAGAACTTCTTCCTGAGTGGTCCCTTTGAAAACTGCTGGTGTGATTCATGCCCCTTCCCATGCTCCAGCTGTGGAAGCTTGATGCTTGGGTGGGACGATCCTCCTGCCGGTGAGGAACCTTTCTGTACCTTGTGGTGGAAAGCAATGGGACAAGGTAGGTAGAGTGGGATTTAAAGTGGTATATCAGACATCTGTGAGATTGAGTTTACAGCTGTGTATTGGAGTTTATTATGCCTTCATCTTGACTGTTTTATTGATTTTATAAACTTTATACCAATGAAGAGAGACACATGACAGCACTCACGGCTGCAGTACTTCATTTTATTTGCAGACAGGTCACGATACTCAGGTAGGAACATACACTTTTTTACTTCCTTGCTTTGCCAGTGTCACCTCATCTTTGAACTGGAGGGATTACAGGAGAGATGGAAGGGCAGATTGGGAGTGAAACACTAGGAACCAATTTCTGCTCCACTGAGATTATTAGGGAGTTCACCACCAAGCTCAGAGTGAATAGCATCAGGTCCTAGACTGTGTTCTTGGAGACTTAGTTCTGGGTGCATCTTCCCCTCTATCTTACTCTATTTTCGGTTCTCAGTACACCTCCAGCCTTCAGCGTGCCAAGGCCAGGCTCCCGGCTGATAGCTGGAAAGGCTCAGTGAGGAAGACGTGTCCCCTGTTCAACCCGTGTCTGTTTCTGAGCTGTTTGTGGCTTGGTTTGGATCCGCTGCCGTGAACTAGGGTCAGCTGCCATTGATTTTACCTTCTTTGACTTGTGAAGTGGCTGCACCAGCAGTTAATTCCTGAGCCCCTTCAGTGGGGGGATGGAAGGCTGGAAACAAAACGCAGAGCTTGGCTGAATTGCAGTACTTTTCCATAGGAGCAGTGCTAGGCTGTATTTATAAGTTCCTGCTTCCAAATGAGGTGGTGGTGTCAGGGGAGGGTTTCAGTACTAAAGTTTTCGAAGGGAAGGTCTCTGGCAAGTGAGCAAAAAAATACACCGTATCTCTGCTCATTCATAGAAATCACTTATTATCTCTGGTTGAAGTATCTTTTAAACCAGCCTTAAGGCAGGTGGCTGAGATGCTGAATTTCAACACAAATCGTTAAAATTCAGTTGAGTAGAAGTCCTCTGCTCAGAAGTCTTGGGTAACTTTAATTATGAGCCATTGTAGTGATGTTAATAAGTTTGTCTGCCACTGTCGATGGCACTCGTGTTCTCAGTGTAAGTAAATGAGTCAGATGAAGCATTAGGAAAAAACACATAACTGTAGAGATGAGAGTCATTGGAAGAGGCTGTAGGGGAAAAGCTGTGCAGTTTTCCTCACTGGAGGTCTTTAAGAGCATCCTGGAGAAATAACCTGCAAGGCATTGCTTTTGGCAGAGAAACGCATTACAGGACTTCCTGAGATCTTTTTCAGCCTGGGATGGGAGGATAATGCATTCATGAGTAAATAACCATCTCACATAATTTTCTTACGTGTGTCTCACTCCTACATAATGCATGTTGCCTTAAGTGGTAATTTGCTTTCTCTTGCAGTCCTTTATCAAAAAGGCACCATAACTATAGTTAATTGGCCCTCCCTGCCAGATGCAGTGGATTAAGGACAACAGCGAGTGTACAGCTTCAGGAAGCCAACAAATGGGCTGTGCTCTTCTGAGTGGCCTTGTAGCTTTGTGCGGGTATTGGCAGCTCTTGTGGAACAAAGCAGAGATCACCCCGTTTGAAGGAAGCATTTGGGTGGAGAGCAGATCTGCTGGTGTTTGTTGCTGTGTCCCTACCAAACCGAAGTCTTCTGGGGCAGCTGCAGCTGCATGTTTATCTGCTGTGTTCAGGATTGGTTTTGGTTGTACTTCTGAGGGTAAAGGCAGCAAGCACAGCCAAGTGCTAGGCAGCCACAGGGAGACCCAGTGGTCAGACTCCCATCTCTTCTGGGCAGTTTTTGGATGACACTTGCTCCAGCCTTCTTACACCTTCTTTAAACTTTTCTGAGTGAGATACCAATTGCTCTCTTTCTGCAAGTTCCCATATTTTTTTCCTGATTTCCGCAATACTTCCCTCAAACAATGCATGCTCAGCTTGCATCTTGGGACTCTGCACTGGTGAGGAGGCCCAAAATTTATCCAGTTAAAAGTAGCTTCTGCGCTAGCTTTTGCACTAGGTAACACTTTTGGATTGCGTCTTGCATTTATGCTGCACAGCATGTATCAAGAGTCACTGCAGTGGGATTTCTCAGACATTGTAGTCTTGCCTGCTGCTTCAAATTCTGCTCCAAGTCATGAGTTGCAGATCTTGAAAACCTCCAAAGTTTGAATTCTCCCCTTTTCCCCTCCCGTATTTCCATTTGTGCATGAGGCTTCCATGTGCAGCTGGCCAGTCTTGGGGGAGAGAGCAAGTAATGCAGCCTTGACCCAGGTGCATCCCTGCACGAGTATGTCAGTGCTAGAAAGGTACAAGGGTACTTTAAACAGCTGTTTAGGAGCCAAAATTGTGTAGCCAAAAGTAGAGCTCCTTTCCCAGAAAAGGGTATATGTGAGAGGAATGGAAAGGAGCTTCAGTGGGTGTTTTCACTTGCTACTTTTAGGTGTCTGACTTAAATGCCTGCCCTAAGAGTGCAGAGGATACTGGTGTCCTGCTAAGGGAGGCTGCGAGTGTGAGTCACTCTTGGCAGGACTCTCTCTCTTTCCACTAAAACCAGAGATGCTAATTTCCTAATTTAGGAGCCATAATTGTTTACCAGAAGTTGGGAGGTGTAAATACCAGCAACAATGATCCTCCTGAAAGAGCACTGCTAGAATACTTGCCGACTGGATGTACAGTTCTCTGGAGCCTGCTGCAGGTGGGGCATGCTTCATAGCAGCCAGAAAGCTGCCGTAACTACTCTGGCATTGAATTTGCCATTGGCTATTACCAAAATTAGGTTCCTGGGTTTTGGTGTGTATCTGGGTTTGTTCTCGGTGTATGTGTGTTATCTTCCCAGGTCCTGTCTGCTCCTAGAAGCTGTCTGCTTGGAAAGCCTGGGTATCATTTTTGTTGATACTGTGGTTTCCCCGCAGGCTGGAGCAATAGTCTTTTTGCCCCTTAGTTCCCCTGTTGCTGGAGTTGTGTGCAGAGCAGGGAGCCAGCGAAGAAGAGTGGGGCAGGATTTGGGTTGCTGCTTGATTTCCATCAGTTGTCTTGTTGATGCTGCATAAGATGCATCCAGAGTCCAGTCTATTCCACCTGCTAATATTTTCAACTCTTTCTCCAGTTTAAGAGTTTTTCTCTTTACAGCCTCAGATGTATATTTTTGTTTGTGAACGGAGCAGCCCGAGAGCTGGGGATGTGGTTTACCGCCAAAGAGTAGGGTGAGTGTGAAGAAAGGGCTGTTGGGAATGCCTTAGGTTGTGTGTCAGTGAGAGTTTCAGATAGGAGGAAGAAAGCTGGGAAATGAAGAGCTGAGCTGCTGGCATACCTTAGCTTGTCTTTGCTTGGAAAGCCCACCGTGTTTGGAAAATAATTGCAAGGAGTCACTACCTGACTGGTCATTTAGGTGATGAACGCATCTTCAAAATGGCATTCTTCTAAATTAAAGGCATCTGCACAGGGTTGTCATTTTTGGAATAAGACCCCTTGTGAACACGCCTGACTACATCAAGACTTCTCATGAGATCAGAAACTCAATGAGCTCATGCATTGCCCAACAGGAAGAGTGAAAGTCCCCACCCTACGTGTTTGTAGAGTTAAAGATGGACTAGAAAACAGAAATGCAGGAAGTGTTGGGTCTGGGTTTTTATTTTTAACTTCCAATCCCATGTTACATCTACAAGACCATCAGATCTGTATGGCAAGGTGCCACGTGTGTGTGGTCATCTGGATATTGAGCATCAGTGCTGAGTACACCAGCTGACCCCTCCCAAGTGCAGTCACACTTAAAATGTTCTGGAGCAAACATAGCTGAAGTGCTCAGAATGAAGCTGTGAGAGAAGCAGAAGTGGGACATATTTTTTCCTTGTATTATAAAGTTAAAGCAAAGTATGTGGTCTCATTTTTGACTTCACGTTATTTCTTGAAATATCAGTACCTGTCATGCTGGTAAGAGATTTGGGGGAGTTCATTTTATTCCGGTCCTTGCTTTTGTACTGCATGGTAATAGATAGTAATAGATACATGTAGGACAATATGTGCAAAACCATTATGTTTCTGTAAAGTGATGGTGTTAGTCACTCCAATGTCCTGTAAAAGCTGTTGTGGGCATTTAGACAGGATACTTTTTTGCTCTCAGACCACTTCAGGGCACTGTGGGGGAACAGCTAAGTGACTGCTTAGGGCAGGACCCAGGACGTTATTTGGTGTAAGGACAGCAGGAAGTATCAGATCAGTTGCAGGATGGGATATTTCCATGCCCAAAGCCCATTTTAGATGTTTGAAGCTTACTGACTCGGTATATGCATCAGCAAACATCTGTGGCAGGCTGTCACGTGTGTTCAACCTACCTGTGTGTGTATATCTATAATTTGAATTGTGTAAAGCAGAGGACACACAGTTGCATTGCCTGCTTACCTAAAGACACTGAATACACACTGTATACAAAGTAAAAATTGACTTTTTTTTTTTGGCATAACAGTCTTTCTAAAGGTAAGACATACCTAAAACATGAGTCAGTTCCCTACATGCCATTGTCTCATACGCAACAGTAGAAGGCCACCTCTTTGTGACAACCTGAGAGAAACAGATGTTTTATCACCTTTGCTCACTGTGAGTAGTACCTTACTCACCATAACCACCCGTTCAGATCAGTCAGGCTATTTGTGGAGTACAGCATTGTTCACTGTGTGCGAGATTATCAGGGATTGGTCCCTATTAAAAAAGATTTCTCTTGCGCTAGAATGTTTCCAATGGGATCACTTCATTTATTCAGGGAACATTTGTAAAAAACACTCCTTGTTGTAAACGCGTTGTGAATTCAATGGAGCAGCATCCACTTGTGGCAGCTTAGGAACCACCGATTTGCTCTTAGTATAGGTAAAGGGACTCAAGCTGTCCTGGGTAAAAAAGCTGGGTGGGTTTTATAGTGCACCGTGGTTCCAGCTTTCACCAAAGCAGGATCTGAACCCCGATGCTTTGTGAAAATACTCGTATATTCATGTTTTTCTGCTTTTGCTGAAATGGTGTACCTGCTTTGTGTTTGATGAAGGATTAAATAAATTACATCTGCCAGTATGGCGCTCTGATAACTGATGTGCTGCTCTTTGGAGGAAGCTGCATTTATAGTTACTGGTTTATTTGCTTTGATGAAGATGCCTCATTTTGTTGGTTCCTGCTGTGTTTGATTGAGCTGAGTGGTCTGATCAAGCAAAGTTGCTGTGAAATTTTCTTCTGCTTTGGTAAGTCAGCTCAGTGCACAGAGCTGGTGGGATGTCAAGGCGACGTGATTTTGTGAAGCTGGAGCTCTGTTTTCTGTGAATGTCATGTAAGGACGGTGAGGTGAGGTGAGGGAAGAAGCGGGAAGCTCTTTTCTCATAGTGCAAATCCTAGCAGTGAATTAAAGACCAGATACTGCTCTTCAGTGCCTTGCTGTAGCTCACTGGTGACTCAGGACCAAAGAGGAGCTTTTGCCAGCTGAGTGACTGGAAGTTTATTACTCCCAGACAGAGACCACGGTATTAATAACCACCTGCTGTTTGACCCAGCAGAAATTCAGCTATTGAATGAACACCTAGTGCTTTTCACAGTTCGGATATTTTTAATTTTTGTAACATAATTCCTATGAAATGAATAAAAGAATATTCATTTATAGCCTGTGCAGTGCAAAATGGAGTAGTCAGAGTGTGGGGTCAAATCCTCAGTCAAGCTGAGGAACTTTGTTGGAGTGCTCGCTTGGAAAGGCACAGGAGACTGCATGTTCGCTTTTGCTTTGCGTCCTTTGTGGTGGGCATGACCACCAGGTCTGGCCTGGTTGCGGAGCTTCTCATGGGCCACCTGAAGGTGCCTGCAGTTCCTTCGTGTCTCAGTGGTGCTTGTCCATCTAGAGAGGTGCACAACACGGGGAATTTCCTATTTTGGTTTCTTGGAGGAACCTACCAATTGACATTAAGCTGTTGTGAAGGATAAATATTTGCAGTCATGACAGATTTTTCTGATTTGATTCTGTCACTTCAAAGTTATTTTTAATGCGTGTTCATAAGTTTAACTGTGCCTCTCCACACACCATAAGCTAATGTGTACTATTTCCTTGCTGATTAAATTGCAGTGATCTTTTTTGTTTAGAAGCAGAAAATTTTGATTTGCAAGAGTTGAGAGGCAGTAATTAGAATTTTCTGATGCTTTTTATGCAGGGTACTATAGCACTAAACTTTCTCAGTCTTGAGCTTTCTCTTTGTTACAATTAATGTATCTACATAGGTATTTTTTCTTCCTGTGAATGATATTTTTTAAAAATATAAATTTTCCATTCATTGCCCATTTATATAATCGGCACAGATAGAATAATTACATGGGCAGGCAGAGCAACAGAGTTATAAATCTTTCCCAGTGACAGTGTCTTGAAATAGCAATCAGGATATCATCGCCACAGCTTAATATTGTCAGTAGATTGTGCTGCCTTTCTGTGAGGGTATCAGTATTGTGTTGAATCCATGCAGGTGTGTAAGCATATCTATGTGTTGGGGGGGGGGGGTGTGTATACATGTATGCAGTTGTGGAGAGCTTATATTTAATTATGTTGGATCCTTCTGTCGCGGAACCATTAGGGTATGGTGGATGTTACCAGATAGAGATCTAAGCAGAACCCCAGTCTCTGCCTACTTTTTTGTCTGACTTCCTCCACTGTGTGACGCCTCCATTGTACTGTCAGTGTCAGCTGTTGCCCAGAGCGCTTTAGGTGGGAGATGAAGGCCTCAACTGTGAAGGCTGTGATGGTGTAAGGCCAGCTGGTCCTGCCTGCAGATCTGGATAGGCTGGGTGCAGATGGCACTGAACGCGTTTCAGCCGTGTTCACTGGTGCTTTTTTCAGGTTTGTCTTTCCCCAAGCACCGTCTCGATGCCATGGTCTTGCAAAGCAGCGATTGCCGTGCTCTGGTCCTAAGTTTGTAATGTGGATGTGGCCCTCCTAGGTCACGGTTAGCTATCCCAGGCCCATTTAACATCCCTGGAAACCCTGACCTGGGGTTCACCAGCTGTGAACTCAAAGATTTGAAGCCTGATTTGATTGATTTCACCAGCAGGTCCTTGGTCAGCCAACTTCTTGTCTCTCCCCACAGGGAAGCACTTTGCTTGCGCTCTCTCCTGTTGTCAGACCCTAAACTGAATAATGGCAGTCTGTGAAGTCAGACCACTTGGAAAAGCCGTAAAATGCCAGACCAGGAGTAGGAGGCATGAGGACTGCACAGGTCTTGCATTCCACTTGTTGTGGTCACCTGCAGATCACTAAGAACTGCAGAGAAAGGGCATTTGTGTTACCCTTCCTTCACCACCGTGTTCCAGCTATGGGACGTAACTGTGAACGCAAAACCAGCTCATGGTCTGTTTTTGCATTCGCTGGTGAACACTCTGCGTAATACAACCAAGAATACTCCATAAGCCAACCTGGCTTGGATGTAAGTGTCACTTCTGGTTCCCTGTCCTCTTGGGGTGATCTCCCCTTCTTGCCCATGCTGCCAACTGGGCCATCGATGGGACAAGTCTGGAGACTCAGCCCCGGGGAATTTCTGCGTCACTGATGGCACAGCTGCAGAAGTGGATTTTCTTGGCAGGAGAGGCTGTAACAGGTGTGGTTTCAGAGAAGAAATCCTTTGGCAAGGCATTACATTGCCATTTTAAAACGGCCTGTTCTGTCAGAACACTTCTTCCAAGAACTCTTGCTAGCTGTAGATTTAGAAATATGCCCTTTGATGCAGAGAGCAGGCTTGGGGATGGAGTCCCTTCCTTTGGGTGTCCACCCTTTCAAGGGAAAGTCTGTTTCCTAAATGACAGGATTCAAGCCCGATTATCTTCACTCTTATCAGAGTTAGCTGCCACATGTTGTACTCCTGATCCTCCGGCACGTTACAGCACTCTCCTGGCTGGACACTGGTGGTTCTCCTGGTTGTGAGTCATTCCCTCCTTGCTGTGCAGCTGCTGTGCTTAACCACAGGAGCACAGTTTAGAACCAGAAGCCAACGAAACACATGATACTCAGCTATCTGTAGCATGAAATGGCATGTTAGCTCTTCAAAGACAGCCTGGAGCCTCATGGTTGTCCTCTTGAACAGATCTTGCTTTCTGCTAAACATAAAAAAACATTGTGTAAATGGCCTCACTTGCATCAAAGTCAGTTCACCACTTGCGAATCTGGCTCCACGCGGCTGGTATGTTCTTTACCAGCAGAGATAATGGTATTTAAAATGACCTTTACTGAGGTTTTTGACTCTGTTGTTTCTCACTGCATCTGGCTCTGTTATTGGCTTTCTTACCATTCTTATAACATCTTTTTCTTCTTGGGAGCTGTTTTAAAAGCAAAACCTTGTAGATCTGCAAGCGTTAAAGCAAAAGGCTTCATGAACAGGGAACAGAATAGACTGTTTCTGGCTCTGGTTGCTTATAGCTGGATTCAAAAGAAGCTGACACATCGGTCATGTCATATGTGGTCCCATGGTTCTGGCTTCATTTTGAGCTACAATACACCACGTTTGTATAAAAGGTCATAATGAAAAGAAGAGTGTTGGAAGAAATGACATTGTTTACTTTTTCTGGGTGTTCCTTCCTTCCTAGTTAAATGAAGCACCTTATGCTTATGTGGTTCCAGATAATAAGCTCATCTTTAAACAGTTTCTGAAAGGCTGGATAAATTTGTCTTTTGCTGGAATTCTTTAAATCTGTATAAGTCCTACCAAGAAAAGCCTTTTTGTGCCATTTCATCCTTAGTGGTCCTGGTTTCTTATCAGATGTCCTCTGTAGTATGTGACTATACTCAGAACAAAATGTATTGGCACCAAGCACTAAGTGTGAATCTGAAAATGGACCAAAGCAGTGGATGCAGTTGAAATTTTTGCAAATGAGTGACTGGATTTGAAACAAACCCCTTCCAAAGGTGGGGAGACTTGTTGTTTCATGGAAGTAGATGCTGATACTGCTGAGAAGGCAAGGTCACGACTTAACAAACAACACTTTTTTTCATTCTCCCCTCTTAATTACAGAAGTCAGTCAGGGTTCAGCTCTTGCATGTTAGGCCACAAGGAAAAATAATTTCCTTTTCATCCCTTTTACTGGCTTTTTCTCCACTAGTATAAAACTAAGGGGTGATTTTTTTTTTTCCTACCTGTTTTAATAATTGAAGTTACAACAAACAGTTCAGGATTGCATGTAATAACAATAGCTCAGTGTGTTCAGAAAGTTTACGTTGCCCTGTAGCAGCCTGTACGTGTTCCACCATATGGAGCTTTTCAGTCTATACCTCCTGCTGTGCTTTGTAGCTGCTGGGAGCAGAGGGAGGGCGCTTGGGTGGGCAAGCAGCACCCTTGTCCTGCTTTCACTCTGTGCTGGGGAGCAGTGGGCTCCAAAATGGGTCCCAGTAGCCTTTGTCCTGATTTCCAACAGGCTGAGCACTCGGTTTGCCTGGTTTAGTGCCCCGTTTGCCGTGGCTCGCTGACCTTGTCCAGCCATGGCCATTTTCCTCCGGTTCTTAACCCGGCAGTTCCTGGGGCTACCAGTTCTCCTCTTTCCTGCTGGCAGCAGTTGCGTGGTTGGACTTTTGCCCATCTGCTTTTCCTGTTTCCCCCCAATGGGGTTGATCTTTGTAGGGCAGCGTTGCTCTGGCAGCACAGTCCTGCTCCCTGTGAATTAACTCCCCTGCTGCAATTCCTTCAGCCTGGGCCGTGCTGCAGAGGTTTCTGTGCGTGTGAGTCCTCACTGGGTGCACAGTGCCTTCCAGCTTGGCTGAAGAGCTTTGATGGTTTTTGTGAACATGAAACTGTGCCTTGGTTCACAGTTCTGTGGTGTCTTTTACTTTACAAAGACAAGCTCTTTCCTATTTTCTTCTCTGCAGATTTTTTCTTGAAGGCAGACTGCAAGACTTCTTCTTGCAGCTTTTGTTTATTAAACCGAGGAAAAAGAGCAACCTCCCAAAACCAAAGCATTGTCATTTATTGACAGCATAGCAGTGATTCAGGTAAACTGGGTGTGAAGCACAAATCCTGTCTTGACTACGTTGTGTCACTTGGGAATTTCATTACAATAGCGCACGTTTCAGGCAGCGGTACTGCCTCAGTGCCCTAGCCCTGGGAAACCTTCTGTTACTGGACGCTCACCAAGTTGTAAATGGAGAGTTTGGAAGCAGCCATCAGATGCGGCAAGATTTATAAACACACATTAGCAATCTCCTTGCTTCTTCCTGGATCATGGGACCTAACCACATATTTGGGAAAAGGGTTACATTTTCTCCTAAACTAGGGCCCAAAGGCCCAGACCTACCTGTACTTTCTAGCAGGCTTATTTCTCATAGCAGAGATCCCAGAAACAGGCACAGAGAATGTAAAAAAGGTATTTCCAAGGTTAGCTTGTTAGCCAGAAACATCCTGAGAAGAGTAATTTGCCTAGAGGGATGGGTGGTGAACATATGCTTGCTGCCATTTGAGGTTTCTCTATTATTTTCTAATAGCTTTTATTTTCATGTGCTCTTCTGGCTAGCTGTCTTTGCATGCCTCTGACTTCTGGGATCCTGGATTCTTTGAACTGCAAGAAATACTGGATGTAATTCTTTCACTCTCTCTTTCTTAAAAAAAGGTATCTTCAAGTATATCTCTGTGAATCTCCAAAATGGTACCTCTCTGATCTGATTAGATTCCATGATGTGATTCCATTGCTGCTGGTGCATAACGCCTTGCATTTTCTCACTTTTCTACCCCGTTACTATAGTATTTTACTGCTTAGGTGCAGCGGAGCCCTGTGAAGGCAGGAGGATACGGCTCTTCTGAAAGTTGGTTCTGTAGCAAAATAGTGAAGCATCACATGCACTGATAACGGTAGTGGCAGGGAATGTCCTGTGTTGTGTAACAGATGTTAACACTGCAAATCAGCCACGTTCTGAATTTGTGTTCTTTCAGGCGACTGCGTACACAGAAAAGCCTGCAGTCACCTTTTCAGGCAAGGTTATGAGATCGGTGCTGTTGTTAACTCTATTATGCTTCAAGAATGAAACTGCTGCAATTTTGAAAGGTTACTTTCTTTACACAAGCTAAATTGATGATAGCGGCAGCATTGCTAGTGAAAAGCAGCATCCCATTAAAGCTGTACTTTGCATAAAGCAGCAAGCATGCCTCAGTACTGTCAATAACTCACCTGCTGTGGCCCTACTAATTTGCAGAGAGAAAAGGGTGATATTTAGGCAAAGGACACTCTTTAGCATGTAGGATTTCTAGCATAATAAAGGAGGGTTGGCATATCTCCAGCCTGCTCCCTCTGACCTGTGGCTTCCCCAAAAGCAAAGCTGTGAGGGTTCCGGTGCCGTAGACCCTTCCTGGAGGAGCTCGCTCTCAGGGTAGCCAGGAGTGTGTGGCCAGATGGTGCCATGCTGCAACGTCTGCATGCTGATTTCCTCGTCACTGGTGTAAATCAGGAGTGACCTCAGTGAAGCCACAGAAGCAGGCTGTTATCACATGACTGAGAGAAACAGGACTAAATGAAAGAATTGGGATAAATTATACTTCTTGTGTGAAATGCTGTTACTGCTGAAGTTTTTGGCAGATCTTTACTTGATTTCTGTGACCTCTGTTTTGTATCTGTGGTTGTCTTGATGTATCTGAATGTCAAATAAAAACTGCAGTAGCCACTTTAAATACAGGAGAGGCTTGAGAGGAGTGTATGGAATTAGGGAAACAGCAGGAGACTGGTTTGGCTGCCGTATTGGTAAAGCCGCTGACATAACCTATAGAATTGTCTTACCCCATACCAACACAGCAGGTATTTTCTGAAAGAAGTAAATGGTAGTTTCTACACTTTCTTTTTTATATGGCACGATAGGGACCTGGCTAAAACTTGGCCTTATTTACAGAGCATCTTGGAAGCAGTTTTAAGATAATAGATGAATTAATTACACTTGTTTGAAAAAATAGCTTTAGTTTGAGAATGGCATGAGAAGTTGTAGCATGAAAGATATTGTAAGACTGTTTGAGAACAGCAATTTAGAATGAAAAGTTTTTTCTTTGTTCTGGATATAAAATGGTCTGATCTGCTGCATACTAGAAACCAAGGGCTTGCCTGTGTCATTCCAGAATGGGCAGTTGTGAAAATGTGCAATTAATGCAGAGTCTGGAAGCAGTGAGAGAACATGGCAAGGTGTACACCAGAAAGCAATTCTTCCTCTGTCTCCTTCTCACTGAATGGAAAAGCAGCACTGTAGAGCCCAGCATGTTTCTTTTGTGTCAGTATGTGTGTATTTGCACCCTGCAACCACAGAAAAATGCAAAGCCCAAATCTCTTTCACCTCAATAACGTTTCAAGAGGATTCCAGGTCTAAAATGAGAAAGAAAAAAATAAGTTGTTTCTGGCTTGTTTGCTTTGGTTTGTTTATTTTAGAGCTAGCAATGCATTGTGCAGACTGTGCAATCACGAGAAGGCCTGGTAGGCTCGGCTGTGCTAAGCTGTCCTTGTCAGAGCCACTGGAGAAGACCTCGTGGCATCTCTGCACAGGGCTGGCATTGGGCTGGCCAAATGCTGCTCGCCGGGATGGAGGGGGTCTCCCCCGGCAGCGCCTGCGTCCTGCTGCCTGGCCAGAAGAGGGTTAAGGGCTGCCCGCCTGCTTCGTGATCCAGAGAGGTTTGAAGGAAAAAGGTGTGCCTTTTTTTGCAGGAAATCAGAAGACACAAATGGAGATGCCTTTGGGCCTTTGCTACTTCGGTCACAGGAAAAAGCAGTTTTTTATGTTTCTTGGGCATTGTCTTTGGCCGAGTAAGTCATGCCCAGAGGAAAACGGCCAGTGGAGACTTTGAGGTGGGAGCGCGCTGAGATTTTCCTGGGCAGGTTAACAAGCTCTTCCTAACTTGTAGCGTCTTTGAAAAGAAGCTTTGCTACTGGCCCACGAGCTGCTGGGAACTGAACCTACTTGCATAATCCAGGTGCCAGCTCAGTTGTTTTCTAATTGTAAATGGTTCAGGCCGTTGATTTGTTGCAAGCATCTGAATTTGGAGGGATGTTAAGTGTGAGAGTCTGCTCTAAGATCTGGTTTTACATTGTTAATTTAGCAACACAAAGCTGTGTGGCTACGTGGCCTTTTTCTAACAGCATTTTATAGTGATCATTTTGACTGTTGTCTTTTTTTCTTTTTTTTTTTTTAAGATTAAGGTGTTTTGCCTGCTTTTTAGGAAAGCAACCAGTTCAGCCAGACTTCTAAAGAAAATCACCTGGTATGAGCTTTGGGACCCAGATGTGCTTTTCTAAGTACAGGAAGGAAGCTGTTACTTGGCAGAAATGGAGCTTAAACAAGAAAGAGACAGCGGGAATGTGATTACCTGGCATGTGGAAAACAACTTTCAAGCAAGTTTCTTTAAGATCAAGAAGTGTTAAGGCTGATCCTGTCTGCACTGACCCCAAGCAAGTCACCAGTGACCCAAGTCCAGCCGAGTTGTATGAGCTCGCAAGGGAGCAACCACATACCAGTTTGCAGATGTGAGTTTTGTTACTGCTTTAATCCTGAACTAGGCTGCGTAAGGAAGAGGCAGGACATCTTAGAAGGGAGGTATAAAAGCTTTCTTCTGGAAAGAAATCTGAGGATTTCCTCGTTTTGGTGTGGCGGAGATGGCAGAGGTAGATGTGCCCTTGCTCACAAGTGATGCAGCAGATGCAGTTCCCCTCTCTGGATTGTCATACCTTGCACGGAACCAAGGGCAGACCGCAGTCCAAAACTGTGAGGAGCCTCCAGGTTGCTGTGACATTTAGTGGCTCAGTACAGAGAAGGGGTTGCTTAGAGCTGCCTCCGCATCTACCTGTTCAAAAATTCCCCACCCTCTCTCAGAAGCAACTGCTGGCCGTGGCACTGTTGGATTTGCTGGTGCTGCTGCAAATGCCAAACGGCCTGAGCAAGTGCTGAAAGACTGACTTATCTTTGTAGCACTAGGTGATGAAAATGCAGAAGTTATGAACAAGGGAAACACAGGGCTGTAAGGGACCCACAGAGAACATCCAATTTCTTTCCCAAGACAAAACTGTTCCTGGCAGCTCCTTGTCTCACGTGCCCACAAAAATCCCCTGTGCCTTCACAGCTAGCATGGCCTCAGGGTGTCCTTCCCAGCCAGTAGCCTGCCTGCATCCCCTCATCCCAGTGGAGACCCCAGACCCCTTGCAATGCCAGTTGCTTGTGAGCCTTTCTCTTAAATTCATCCCAGTTTTCTTTTTTGGCTTGTAATACCCAACCACAGAGGGCTCTTTAATAACTGTCTGAAAGTGAGATACGCACTTTTGTCTGAACACTGGCTCCCAGACCCCAAATGCACTGGATGGATTTACTGTGTCCCCTGCCTAGACCAACTGTGGTACCTGTAGTAAAAAAATGTTACTTCTCACTCTGTCATTTACTGCCAGAATTTACTGCAGGATTTCTCTGCCCTCTTAAATGAGGTTGGACTTCTTTCTGCACACAGTGTGCACCTCATATGGTTCCTCCCCTATTGGGTTACCCCAAGACATGTAGGCAGTGTCTCTGGGTGCCCTGGTTCTTCCAGTCCCCTGTGGCAGAGGGGCTGCGGACTCCTGGCCTCTGCATCACTCCTTGCATGGGAGTGCGTATCACTTCCTCCAAGGTGGTGGTGTTAGGATCCAGCAGTGTTCATGCTGCCTGGCACGTGAGCACTGCCTCCCACAAGGACTTCAACAGTTTCCTACAGCGACACTGTCTCTGATAGCTGAAATGTCTAATAAAAGATCTTCATGTCTCAGCAGATGCTGTGGCTTCAGCAAACTATGGACTGTCAGGTCTCGACGGTGGTGTTTATGCATACATTTTAATCCTTATTTGCACTGTACTTTGAAGGTGTAAATTACCACAGAAATGCTGGTTTCTTATTGTTACAACTGGCATTTTAGTGTTCCATCATTTTGAATATCAGTTATTCATGAGAAATCAGTGCAACTAGTAGTTCTTCCAAAGCTTTTTAGTTCGTATTGTTTTCGGTCACATCATGCCAGATGTCTTGGAGGAATCTGATCTCAAACAAACCCAGACAAGTCACTGTAAAACTGTATACAAAAAGACACAGGTTGATATACTGCAGCTGGTTGCACCAGCAGATACAGATGTTATTTGCAAAACTCTTCCTTCACTATGAGAGCGTGAGGGCCAGGGAAGAACACATGCTGGGGAGAACAGCAGCAACACAAATAGCCTTGGCTTTGGCTGAGGTGTGTGTTTTGTGCTTATCACTTAATTTAGCAGTATCAGGAAAACCCGTGAAGGAAAAACCTGTGGATATTTTGCAGATGCAGAGTGATGTAGGAAGAAGCAGGGCTGTAATTAAACATGCTTGCCTACTGAAGTGTGTGTACAATTGCTGTAGAATACTATAACTAGCAACATCTATTGGACTGTTTTCAAAGCTAAAGCAGTGATACTATGCTAGTGTGGCTGATGTCTATGCCTGTGCCTGGCAAACCTGCCTCTGCATGGCAGGTTTAGGTTCTGCGCAGCTTAGGAAATGATGCTTTTACAGTGCTCGTCTGCATCAGCTGAGAAATCTTTGTCAAACTCAAATGTGTCTGAGCTCTGCGCAGAATGCACCCAGTGATTTCCACCAGCAGCAGCCCACTGTTGTAAAGATTTACTTTATTGCTTACAGATTAATTACAGAAAAAAGCGAACTGTTTGTTGTTTTTTTCTTCCGATCGCACAGTGATTCTGTATGCCAAGAAGCTACTAAAAAGAAAGTGAGTGTGAGAGATGATGTGTGACAGGAAGAGAGCCTGTCACAGAGTTGCACGTTATTTATTGCTGGTGTGCTTTGGTAAGTGGCTGCAACTGGCTCTAATTTTCTCGGTGCTGCCCAGCTGCTTTGATCAGCAATGAAACTGTTAACAGCACTGACAAATTATTGTCGACAGGCATTGCAGTTTAAACTTCCCCTGACAAACAGTGGCAGATCACACCTGTCAGGGCTACTGTTTAAGGCTTTCTTAGGATGTATTGCTGGGTTGAATCATGCTGTGCTTCTTTTCAGGTTTTTTTTTGGGTTAGAGAGCTGCTCTGGTTTTCTGAGCCGAGAGCTGGGATCAGACAGCGTGCTGGCAGCGTGTGGGAGGTGTGTTCCATTGCCCATGTGCCCCTGGAGCAGAGGCTTTGCGTGCAGGTGTCTTCTCTGGGTCCTGCTGATCTGCAGCTTGGAGGAGTGTGGCATCCAGGAGGGGACGGGAAAGCTTCTGTGCCTGTAGCAAGCAGCGAGGATCTGGGGAGGATCTGGGGAAGGGGCGGTTGCTCTGAACACGGGTGTCATGAGGGAGAGGAGAGTGGATGCTGTCTGAGACACTGAGCACTGCGGTGAGTGTCCTTTTCTCCTCCTTCCCTGAGACTGATCCCAGCCATCCTTCTTACTTTCCTATAGCTCTTTAAAATCCTCCCTTTGCGTAGGCTCTTTCTTTATGCCTTTCAGTCTCTCCTTTTTTACCTGGGCTCCTATTCTCCCCTCTCATTCCCCTCCTTTCAGTCTTCCCGTCTTTATTTCCTGTGCCTCTGAGGCTGGACGCAGTGTCATGCAAATGCAGTGGGTTCTTTGAACATGTGTAGCCTTTTGTTTTGGGAACTGTTGACTGGCAGGAATTGTCTATAATGGATTTAGAAGTACCTGAAGACCCTAGTGGCATTTTTGCCTGTCTGCTCAAAAACACCAGCACTCAGCTCCCTTGAGGCTTGAAATCTGCTAGGAGCAGCTATGGCAGTGGCATTCTGTCATTTGCTTCATCAGCTGACATTTTTGGGAATTTTGTCTGACAAAACGACGTTGGCCATTTCACTGCCCTCTGCTGCTGAACAACTTTGGTAACTTCTCACCTCCTAAAGTGATGGAGTCCCCTAGATATAACTGGCTTTATTAGAGCAAGCCCACATGAAAGCATGCCGCCTCCTTATGTCGTTGTTGTTGTTATTATTCAGTGGTCTGTATTGATTTGTAGTGTATTTTATTCAGCTAAACCCCTGATCAGCCCAGTTCTACTTTGTGTCTAGATTGCATGTAGAATTAGGAGTTTTAGTAGAGGTTTCAAGATCAGGAGCAAATCCTCTACAAAATTAGGCTTTGCCTAGGTAAACAAATTGCACTACTTTCAACTTCCATTCTGTAACATTGATATAACCCGCCCCTAATGTGAATTCAGGTATGCCAGCATGGACATGCTTATACCAGCATAGCTTGCTTCCCCGTGGGAAAGGAGAACAAGCTATTCCAGTACAGAGCACTTTTATTTGGCTCTGACTACATCCACGCTTTCATTGTATTGGCAGAAATATACCAGCAAGTAATACTTGCAATTTTACATGGGTAACTGGTACAAAATCATGTATAGAACAAGTCTTGGGCTGCAGACTGCCTCAATAACTCCTTCATGAGTGAGTGCTGAGTATGCCATGTATTTATAATCTTGTCTTTGTAACTAGAGGTACAGTGGAAAAGACTTAGTGTTACTGTCATTATGTATTCACAATTAAGAAACTGAGAACTGGTCAGTGTGTTGGCTATAAAGTTGTGACTGTGAGTCATGGCTGTAGTTTATTTTTAAATAAAGTACGTAAGACTTTATTCACTTTCAGATTGGTGGCTGACCTTTGTTTTTATTTGCAGCATATTGGCAATGTAGGAGGGCCGTGGCAGAGATGCAAGTTCCAGTAGTGCTTACTTGGAAGTGCCTTTGAGCTGGCAGGGAAACACAGAGGTGTTCCAGCAACGCTGAAAGTCTAGGTCCTGAAAAGCCGCTTGTGCCGGTGAAAAGTGAGTGCCTGGTGGCTGTGGAATACTTGGTATTTGTATTTGTGGTCATCTGCCTCAGCCCTCAGCGGGGCGGAGCAGTCCGGAGATCAAGGGGCAACAGACACAGGGAGAAACTTTAAAAAATTCCAGTCAGATAACGGTATCCAGGTATCATGGTTTATTGATGTTTTTTTTCCCACTACTGCTGCTAATCGAGGTGATCAGTACGTGTCTTGTAGCAAGAACCGTGTAGGAAAGGCTCCTGGTGTTCGCAGGCAAAGGAGAAGCACGTTTGTCATGGGAACCCCCCCACGTTCAGCGTGCTGGGGGAGGGCAGTGCCCCCAACAGAGCGGGGTCTCCTGGAGGGGAACTGTCTTAAATTGCACATGGCTGACAGGTGTCTGGAAACATGGGACCTAACTAAAATCTGTAGATTTTCTTCTACCACAGAGTAAAAGAATGGATATGACCCTTTTCTTCTGCAAGAGAAGAAGTTATTTTAAGGCAGGTGATGGTGAGGTGGAGCAGTCTGTGGGGAGGAGAAGCTGGCGCCGTTAGGGGACTGCAAAGCTTGCTAGGAGGAACGCACTTTATTGTGCTGGTGTTTGGCACAGTTATCTTGCCGGGCTGTTGAGGGAAATAAATTTTCACAGAACCTAACAGTTTCCTCCTATGAGTTACTGTCACCTCCGTCTCATTTAATTCCCACCTTTGCTTACTGTGAGTGCCGTTTCAGTGCTGGGAGTACCTTCCATTACCTCCAGACTGAGCACTGCTTTGGAAACAGCTTTCCCGACTGCAAGGGGCTCGTTTCGCAGAGCAGGGAGGAAAACTTCCTTGCCTTTTTTTCCCCAAGCTCATTGACTCCCATGACTCTGACGATGGTGGCCGAGGTGGCCCCCTCCCCGGGCTGGGCTGGGGCTCTTGCCTGTGGCTGGGGCTGCAGCTGGGTGGTGCCAGGGCTGTCAGGGTGGCACAGGGCAGCAGTCAGTAAAACTGGCGTATTGGTGTCAAGAGCAAGCAGCTGACCTTGGACAAATCTGCAGCTAGGCTGTAACCCAGCCTAGAGTCCAGCTTGCCCTGGCCTTTGCTGCTTCCTTCTAGGAGGCAAGTGATCTGTGTTGGTCCCCTTGCTGGTTTAGATTACTTCTCTCCCTGAGCCGACTCGTGGGTTTTGCCTGCTGTGTTTGCCTCGGGTGGGAGCCACAGGCTGTCAACAGCAGATCTTTCTCCTCAAAAGGTCCAGCAATGTTGGCAGTCCTGGAAGGAGAGGCAGCGGCATCAGACAGGTCCTTGCCTGCAGTTCTTGGCAGCAAAGCTTGCAGTTGGGACGGTTTTCGTGAGATTGACAAATAGAAGCAGTATCGGGTCAGCCCTGCTCCCTCAGGAGTCCGCAGAATCCATTGGTGAGCAGCTTTGAAAAGATTCTTTTTATTGTCTTGTCACCTCCACTTTTAACCACATATGAAATTGTTCATTATAAAGCACCCAGTCATCCTTACAGCAATCGCATCACTGATGTCTGTGGTGACGCGTTGTGAGCTGCACAGGAGAGAAGTAATTAATATCCGTGTTTCTACATTTCCCTAAAGATGAAGAGATGACACCAGTGGAAGATCAGTTTTGCTGGGAAAGACACTGCGTGAGCTGACCTGATCAAGGAGAAGACATTAAACGTTACGCTCTTTAGTTTTCTCTGCTTCACTCAGACCTTAGCTGGTGTGGTCTATTGCTTTTTAGAAAATATGTTTGGGTCCAAGTACTGCCTGAGACAGTTAGAAACCCAATATGTTTTTTGAGGCAGGGGCAATTATTCATTACGTGTTTGTACAGCTCCTAGCACTTTTGGTTGCTGTGCCAACGGATTGGTAATGGTTGAGCAATAGTATTTATTACTGGCAGCTGGTAATAGCAGTCTGTGTTTATGCTCTGTAGGGGAATTTGGTATGTGCACACAGCTATGGGCTGTTATAGGTTTTGTACCTTTTAGAAGCACCACAAAATCTGTACAGACCATCTAGCCTTCTGCCATTTTAAGTGTTTTCTTACTTCATTTCAGAGATATTTGTTTATTCCTTCCCTTGTTTCCCTCCCAAACTTTTCAAACCTTTTCCATCTGGACTCTTGTGTTTATAAACGTGTATGGAGCTTGTAGGCAACAACCACTTTCAAGCCTACTATTGTAATACAGACCAGATAGCTGCCAGAAAGCACTGTGGGCCCTGACCACCTCCTGAGGGCATTGCGGGTCCCTCTGAGATTGCCTCCCTCCTACCTGCTGGATGCCCAGCTGTTGGATGCTCACCGCTGTAGGTCAGCATCACCCTGTGAAGGAGGCCACAGAACTTCCCTGATTTACCCAGGCTGGGCATCTGGTGCAGCACAATTGCTATTGAAGAATTGTCCTTTGTCTTGGTTTGTTTCTCTTGAAAAGTCCTAGTGTGGCAACTCTAACTCCTGTTTTGTAAGACCCACACAGCTGAAGCCTATCACTTTTTTTCTAGTGTGAAAAAGATGAGCTGGTCAGCCCTGAGCGGGCCTGAAGTCCTGCCTCATAAAAACTGTATGTCACCTTTTAGCCATTCTCCTTGCCGCTTCCTTTTCATAGCAGAGATAATGGGAGTGTTTCCTGCTGACTCCTGTCTCTCTGTGATAAATTGCTGTGTTCTTTATTGGAAAGCATTGTATGGCTGCTCATAGTGCTGCGATAAAGAAAATGCTGTGAATTGGCTGCATTGTGTTTGGCTTCCTTTCAGCCAGGGCCAGTCTGGACACCGAGGACCTGATCTTCCTTCTGTGCCAGGCCTCAGCTCATGTTTGTGTGGGAAGCAGGGATTTTTTTGTTTGTTTCTTTAAAGCCACCTTTAACACTTTGGATGTTGAGCTGTTGAAAGTCAGTGTGATCTATAAATCTACAGACGGGAGTCTGCAGGTGCCGCTGGTTCTCTCGATCTCCATCTCCTCCCTCCTCTGTGGCAGTGCTGGCGCTGGTGTAGGCACCCTCGCCTTGGTGGTGTGCTGCGTGGTTAGTGCTTTCTTTGCCCTCCCCAGCTGGGAGCTCCCAGCTCTCCAGGCAGGGGTGCTTCAGACCCCCTTTGTATTTCCAATGCTTGTAGCAAGGAGGGCTTGCAGCCAAGCAGTACTGTTTTGGTTCAGGTTTGGGGTTTTTTTGCCTGGATCATTCCATTCAGTGACGGGGAAAAAAAAAAAAAAAAAAGTCAATGTCAGTATAGGATAGCTTTAAAGTGATAAGAAGGGTACTCCTTCTGAATTCCACAGCTTTCAGATTTGTTGCCTTTTGTCAAGAGCTGTATTGTCAGGTTTGCTGCCCACGAGATTGGGAGCCCGGATTGTCCAGGCCCGTAGCTTATGGCTGGTAATTAAAAAGGAGTTTTTGTCTGGCTTATGCCCAGCACGCACACGGCTGCATCTGGTAGTGGGACAGTTGTACAAGTAGCAGAATAGTCAGTGACAAAAATATTGGGATGGTAGTATTTGAACAGGTAGGAGAAGATCATCAAAGACAAATGCACGGTTCAGTTTGTATGTCAAAGGTGTATCCGTTCACCTGCGTGCCTAAAGCTCCCTCCAGCTAAGCAAAGGAAGGCACCAGTGCAAGGCCTTTGACACCATCTCCCACAGCGTTCCCCTGGAGAAACTGGCTGCTCACGGCTTGGGTGGGCATACACCGAGCTGGGTAAAAGACTGGTTGGCCGGTGGAGCTAAAAAAAGAGACACGGTGAACGGAGCCACATCCCACCGGCGGCCAGTCACAAGTGGTGTTCCCCAGGGCTCAGGACTGGGGCCGGTTCTGTTGAACATCTCTATCGACGATCTGGACAAGGGGACCGAGGGCACCCTCGGTCAGTTTGCAGAGGACACCAAGCAAGGGAGGAGTGTTGATCTGCTGGAGGGCAGGAGGCTCTGCAGAGGGGCCTGGGCAGGCTGGACTGATGGGCCCCCACTGGAAGAGGACCTTGGGGTGCTGGCTGACAGCAGTCGGCTGCGGTGCTGGAGCCAGCGGTGTGCCCAGACAGCCAAGGCGGCCCGCAGCGTCCTGGCTGGTACCTGAAACTGTGGCCAGCAGGACCAGGGCGGTCGTCATCCCCCTGCACTCAGCACTGGTGAGGCCGCACCTCGAATCCTGTGCTCTGTTTTGGGCCCCCCACTAGAGGAGAGACATTGGAGCGTGTCCAGAGACGGACACCGGAGCTGGGGGAGGGGCTGGAGCACCCGTCCTGTGAGGAGCAGCTGAGGGAACCGGGGCTGTTCAGCCTGGAGAGGCGGCGGCTTGGGGGGACCTTCTTGCTCTCTACAGCTGCCTGAAAGCAGGGTGTGGGGAGGTGGGGTCAGTCTCTTCTCCCAAGGAACAGGCCATGGGACAAGAGGACACGGCCTCAAGTTGTGCCAGGGGAGGCTGAGATTGGGGATTAGGAAAAACATCTTCCCTGAAAGGCTGGTCAAGCGCTGGAACAGGCTGCCCAGGAAGGGTGGTGGAGTCACCATCCCTGGGGGTGTTTAAAAAACCACACAGATGCGGTGCTTAGGGACACGGTTTAATGGTGAACTTGGCAGTGCTGCGTTTACGGCTGGACTTGATGATCTTAAAGGTCTTAACCGACCTAAATGATTCTATGATTATAAAGAGTTTATCCTGTCTCCTTGTTTTCACCAGCAAAGTCAGGGATAAACTGGGAGAGAAGGAAGGACTCAGGTAGGCATGAACGTTTTTTGACTTGATAACTGAGGCTGAGAGTGGGTTTGGTTGTGTGTGCTGCATCAGTCTGTGTGCTGTTTGAGTCTTTTGGGCTCATTTAACACAGCATAAATTCCACCCTAAATGCTCTTTGTGGGTTGTCTAGTTTCCTTCCTCCCACAGAGATTTTTAATTAAAAATCTAGGACCAAAATAACTGCAGCGCTATCTTTTAACTATTGTTGAAGGAAGAGCTTGATGCTCTTGTCTCTGAGAAACATTGAAGTTTGTGTGAAAATACATGGTGTTTTAATTTCCTGTAGAATTTCAGGGGGAGTGGCTGTAGCAGAGGAGGTATAGGTGGGTGCTAGATGTAAATAACTGTACAACTGATCTTGGTGTACTACAGCACCCAAGAGTCTGAAAAGCTGAACACGAGAAGTATCTTTTAAAAAATAGATGTACTTCCTTAAATTTTGTTGGTCTTGTTTATTCAGCCTTCCTTGCGAAGGCTCCTGAGGTTTACACAGACTGTCTGAATCGACAGAAGAAACAAGAAAGCAGAGGAGCAGAAAATTCAGCGTGATTTGAGCACTGTGGGATGTGGTCATTTCTCCATTGCTTAGCTGTTCTTCAGAAGCAGATGAGCCAGGTCAGCTATAATTTAGTGGTCTTGGGGTCAGAGCCTTTGGGTGCAAGTATAGTTTGTGCTTATACAGGATGTCAAGGTAGAAATATACTAATCTAAAAGTCTCTGCATTTAGGATATTGTCCCTTTGGTTCTTTGTGAGCATGTGTTTGGGATGGTGGATGCTCATGACATAAATAATCTGGAACTGATTGTGGAAAATCTTTGTGGAATTGAACTGCACCTCTAAGATGGTTTGTAAACACCCTTTCTTGCCATTGCCTTTGCCTTACTGCTGAAGTTCTCTGTTGAGATTGAGTCTGAAAATAGCTCAGCAAGACTTGAGATAGAGGTCTGATTTTGTTTTACTTTGTTACACGGGGGCAATATTTCACGAACAAGGGAATAATGTCAGGGGGACGCTATCAAGCATGAAAGCAGGTCTTAAAATTAGCTTGGTATTTCCTAGTAGTTGTGTGGTGGGAGTGTATCCCCAAGGCACAGTCTTTTCTAGATTTAATTATATAAAGGCAGAGGTGGATATCGTAGAAGGCCATCATTGAGACATGCAGTCGTCTGGGTTTTTTAAATGTCATTAAAGCTTGAAGTAAGATCCTTCCATTAAAAGGGAATATGATCTCATTATGTGATTTAGATAGTGGTATGAGGCTGTAATGATGCTTTTTAATATGTTCTTCTTAAAGAAAAATATCGAGGCAAGAATTGACCTTGAAGATGTGGATTGCTCGCAAATGATGTAACTACACAGCTGTCCAAAGCAATGTGTTCTTGCATTGGCTTTAAATCTCCGGTGGCTTTAGCTAAAACAACTAAGTGAATTTCTTACTTACATTTCCATGTACCTGATAGCATATTTCCCTCACTGCCCTGGACTTATCCCAAGTCCTGTCGCTCCCTGCAAAGGGCCATGCTCATTGGAGCCCTCCTGCCGGCAGTGGGGATGGCAGGTGCCATGCAGGGACAGGCTCCCTCTTCCCAAGGCCTATCACAGTGATTCCATCTCTAATCCCTAAGGTACCACTAGAAAAACCGGGTTATTAAAAAGTTGTTTGCTTATGTAGTCAGCTACAGTTTAAAGGATTGTATGGGAGGACATCGGAGGTTATTACTAACAATTAGCATGCGTAAAAACTTCAGGGCACAGGGGGCTGTGGGATAACCGTTCTCCAAGTAGTGTGTGTACTGAGTTATGGATAATTACTGGAAAGCTTAATGTGTCAAAGGTGGATGTGGTTTACCATTATGCAACTCATTAATACTGTTCATGGGACTCAGAGACTTGGTCCCTGAAATGCTCAGGCTTGGAGATACTGTGTTCAGTGTGCCTCAAACAAAAAACGTCAGTGGTGTATGAGCTATCAGTACTAATAACTACAATGAAAAGGATGCAGAGCACTTCAAATCTGCTTTTCAGGTGGGGATTTTTTGAGTCATCTAGCCAGTGTTTTGACCTTTGGGCCTAATATTCTTTATATTGAATTTCGTAATACCGTGTCTGCGCCCGAGCCTCACACCCATGGAGGTCAAAGGGAGCATTGCCTTTTGGCTTGGGCACGTGCTGCCAAACCGCTGCAGGCTGGCCAGACGCTGTGCCCACACTCGCAGCACAAGCAGCAAGGATTCAAGGGGCGTCTGTATTGCCGGTGAGGTGTAATGGTGACTCTTATCTGCTTACTTGAACAAGCTTGCTCAGTAGCAGACATCAGCATGGATTTCAGAATGATCTGCCCCTGTGGTGCTTGTCTGATTTCTCAGGTATAATTCCTAGCCTGCCTTGCATGCCTTACTACTGTAGCCCACACAGTTAGCCCCACTCCAGCTAGGTAGCCCAAGGGTAATTTATGTATGTGTGCCCAAGTTGCGCTTGTACCTTAATTTTGATGTACGTATATCTCCAACAGCCTTTTGAGTTCGCTGCCAAGAAGCAGCTATGATAGCCAGATGAATCCTTGTGTCATCTATATAAAGCTTTTAAAGAAGTATAAATATTTCTAGATAAACAGAAATTTAGAGGCAGAGATCTGGTTCCTGAGTTTGTTTCAAAGTGGATCCTTACTGGAATTTCTTGGCTAATGTGTTAACGAAAACTGCATCAGGAAATCAATGGTGATCTGTGATGGCACATTTCTTCCTATACATTCCACATGTGCTTGTACATTATGTTTTGGTGGGGAGTCTGCTAATCTGCATTTTGGCTTTGTTTTCCTACCTAAAAGAATGCTAACTAGAGATATCAGTAACAAATAATGGTAAACTTTAAATAAAAATTCTGTAAGACGGATAAACGTTCAGTTGCTTCATGTATATTTAACAGGTGTGATTTACCTTTTGGTCATCTTCAGTTGAATATATTAGAACATGGGATTAAAGGGCTGAAGAGGATTCAATGAAAGCACCTTACCCTTCTGCATAGATTGGTGCTTCAAGAAAATACCTTTGATGAGCTTTACTCAGTAGAGATGCCTTCAGAAATCAGGGCCTAAAGGAGTTTATGCAAAATACGCTTTACTTTCAGTAAATCGTATTTTGAAGGGACTAAGACAAAGGTGTGCAGGTAAGGTGCTTGTTCCTGCCTTTCACTGGGCGCTGAGGACTTTCTCATCCTTCTGGTAGTATGGGTAAAAGCATCAATTCTGCATGCACCTGCTGTTACTGGGGAAATAATTGATGTACTAGTTGTAATTACAGCAAGTGAGGTATGATCTATGCCGTTAGCAAGGGGAAAGACCAGTGAAATTGCCAAATCAGGAGAAGCCCCTCAGTGGTAGTAGGAAATTTAATATGCTGTGTTAAATTAATAGCCTTCTGCATAACAATCAATTTACAGCTTAAAGGGCAGAGGAGGTGGATGTAAAAATCATTAAGCATTCATTTGATGACCCGCTCAATATTCTTAGTCAGAAAAATCGCTAGCATAATGTTTACAGAGTAAATTGCAAGTGTTTTAAGACAAAAAAACACACGAGGATTGTGTATTTCATGTTTATTACAATGGTGATTTCTAAGCCATAAGCTTGCAGTGATCCTTTTCCCAAACACAACATGGCTTTAGTGATGGGCTGCTGTTTGCTCACAGGTGATGTTCATCCAAACCAGAGATTATTCTAGAGATGAGGTTTTCCTACATGTCAAATAAAAATGTTTTGCCCTTTGTGACCCTACCTTCAAGTTTATTAGTCCTGAGTTAATTCGGGATCCCCCAAACAAATGGTCTGGGATGTTTTTTTCTTAGCGTAGGCATTCAGTGCCTGGTTTTGCCTGTAGTTGTTCTGTTTGTGGTCTTTGTACATAACGCTCACCGTAGAGAGAGATTTGTTCTGAGAAGATTATGCATGTAAGTGCTGATGGTGTGCCTAAAGCTGCCAATGTTCTCGTGTATACAAAGGAAACGTTAATCAAGGCATCTTACAGAGAATTAAGGGAGGAAATACTTTTGTTTCCTGATTACTACTGGCCAGTGCAGGAAAAGGCAGGCAGAGAAGCAGAAGGCAATAGAAAGAGATGGTTGTTCTCAGAGAAAGCAAGAGCAGATTGCTGGGGGTGGCTGTGGTAGGCAACTTCCACAAAACCAGCACACGAGAGGCAGCTTTAAGGACTCTGCAGGGCATGTGAGCTTTGAATTAGGTTGTAAGGATGAACTGGCCACACTCCTGAGCTTGCTAAAGCAGCTGAGAGAAATCCGTCCTGTTGCATATAATCTTAATAAAGCTGTCTGTAGCTTTAGCTTTCTATAACGTTCCATTGTTGCAGTTGGGTGTCATCGCAAACCCATATTATTTGATTTTCGAGCCTGGACTGAGTAACATGGCATGCAGCAGAGGATATAGCATTCCTTAAACTTGGAGCACTCCTGCAGTACTAGTGTTTTGGTGTTTTCATCTGGAGTGCATGAAGGATTGAAAGAGTGGTGCTTCATCGTGCTGCTGGAGCTGGTTTGGGCTCCAGCAGAGCAGGACATGGTCTAGGGGGAACATACTGAGGACCACCCCTGGTGAGGAAAGGTCCCCTTGCCAGCAGCACAGAGAAACAGCTGACCCAAGTAGTTCTGGGAAATAGCTGACAGATATTGTGAAGCTTCATTGCTTCAGGTTCCAGCTGACAGCATGAGAGCCCAAAACATTCGGTGTCAGCTGTACTATGTATGTTTGGCCATATCCTTAACCAAAACCGTGGATGGAGTAGAGAAAAAAAATTGCCTGCGCAGGCACTTTTCACTGTATCAGGTTTTATTGACCTGTTAGTAGGGGGTTGGTTGTCCAATTACCTGTCTTATAAATAGGTGTTTTAGGAATAGCTTCCAGAAACAGATTTCACAAGAATTTCTGAATTGATTGTAGTTCTTCAGCTGTTGTAAATCACCAGTGCACCACTGGACTATTAATTTACCTTTGCTGAGGATCTGTGCTGCTGTTTTTCCTTGTTGAATACTTAGGGCAGTAATAGCTAGAAATGTATCTGCTAACAATTTGCCTTCTCTTTTCATTCATGAAATTTTTACCTCCTCATGATTAATTGAATCAGGAAGCGTCAGTATCTTCAGATTTAGTTTTCCTTATTGATGCAGATTCTGGAGTGAATGACTGCTGTGAATACAAAATATGGTTTAATTTGATTTCTGGGAAATGGTTAGTGACCAGAAAAAGAGAAGGTTGTTTGAGACAAGCTTTGAATAAATTAAGAGCACACACATCACCACCGCCCTTCCCCTGCACAGCCTTCTGACGATACGGAACCCCTAATTAACTCCTTATAGAAATGTGCATATTTCCAATCTATTTTGAAATGCTGGAAGTGAGAGTAAGCAAACCAACCTACCCACTAGTTTGCAAAGGGTAGGGGCAGCATAATGTCTGCCCAGTGTTTAGTTGTGTGGTAATTATATATCGGGAACTTAGCAGATTTAAAGATGGAACCAGGAAGATTCCATCCCCAAGAGGCTCGAGCCTGAAGCCGAAAGCTGCCCTGTCTTCCCACCAAGCACGGAAGGCACAAAATGCAGAGCAGCCACGTGAAAGGCATCGCTGCACCAGCACTGATCATCTGTAAGTGTATTAGTCGCTGCCTTCACCCAAAATGGGTCCAGTGCCAGAAGAAGAAGGTGCTGGCATTTCCCATTTGGTTTAATGGCAGCCACGAGGTTTGCTGATAAAATAATTTTTGTTCTTGGCCTGTTGCTCTTTCCTTGGCTGTTCCTGAAGCTGCCTGGAAGTGAAAGTCCCATTAGGCAACTGCACCCTGTTAAGTTCACCCACCGCTTTTATTGTCCTGTGTCGCATGGGGGTTTGATGCATACTCTCCTGTATTTTTCATTTTTAAAAGATAAAGTAGTCTCAAAGACAGGGTTAAGCAAGGAGTTTATTTCTTGCTGCTGAATTATTTATTCCTATTTAAGCTCTGGCTAGCAGCCCGTGTTTAACAGCCCACTAGTGCTTAGAGAGCTGTGAATACAAAAGGGGCAATCCTGAAAAATACTGTTTAGTGGCTCTGTACTCTCTGTATTACCTCTCCTTCATTTTTATGATCAAAAGCACAGAATAGAAGGCCAGAAATGACCTGTACTGCAAACCTAAGGGCACTTTAATCTACCAAGATTACTAACATCCAGAGAAATTAATGCAGTAAATTAATGCTAGACTGAAGATTTTTTGCAATGAGATTAGCTTCCTAAGGGAGCTTATGGATTCTGCATGTTGGCATCTCCACATCAACACATGATGTCTTTCTAGGGCGATTTCCCCATCTTGTCTACCAGATTTGGAGGGAACACAGGAGCAGTGGTTGAAATTTATTGCTTTGTATTACATAAGTGGTTTGGTAAAATAATGGCAATTTTTGGCCTTCTGCAATTCTGGCCCAGTTTTGATTTTTACCTTCTTTCTGTTCCCCAAGCCCCCACGGAACTGGTTTCTGTGAAGCACCTGCCATGTCCTGAAGTAACCTCCAAAATACTGATTTAGAAGTAGATTTGAGTTTCACAACAAAGTTGCCTTCAAATCGTCCATGGAAGATTTGAGGCTCAAAGGCACTTATGTCTAGAAGTGTTTCTTCGACGGTTGCATATTTCTTAACAAGTACTTCATCACTAGTGAGTTTTTATGTGTTTTCTAGATAATTATGCATTAATGGTATAAAAGTAGATATAGTACAAGGCTATATTCTTCAAAACCTTCACACCCTCCTGTCTCACACAGGTGATTCTGGGCAGAGGCTGGATTATTTAGGTGTCTAAAAATCCCTGTTGTGAAAAATGCTGTGTGCACTTTCCACCTTCCTGTTACATCCCTTCAGAAAATTGCCCCTGCCATCTACTGTTCAGCATCCCCTACAACTCGCACGAACTTTGTGTAATTTGAAGCCAGTTTGGGCAGGCAGACCCTTACGGACAGACAGAACAAGGAGCTCTCTGAATAAATGAGCTAATGAAGCCTGATTTTCTTATGGATTTGTGGCTTATATTGGATGGTATTTGTTAATAGCTGGGTTCGTAGTACTACCCTTCTTTCAGAGGGCAACAATGCAGTTTCCCTCCATTCTTTAGGCATTGATTCTCACATAACTTTTAAGAAGCTAGTATTTTCAGGTTTTCTAACACCTGTTGGGTTTCCTTGACTTTTGCCAATGGTACAAAAGGCATTGGGTGGGAGGGAGGATAGAACAGCATACATACGGATGCAGACACATACAGAGATATCCTTTGGAAACCAAGCCAAATATTTCGCGTGTATTATAGAATCTTAATACTGTGAACTACATTTTCTCCCACCAAGAAAAAAGGTGATGTATAGAAGAACCCCAGAATACAAAAAAAGTTCTTTTCTCTGATTTCGTGCTGCACTTTGCACTGAATAAGGTGAAATCTTGTAGGCTGAGTCTGTCCATCTCAGTCTTTCTCTGAAAAAATTCCAAGTTAACCGAAAAGATGGTACAATCTCGTAGAATGAACTGCAGGCCAGTATTTCTTCTCTTTTACCCAAAGTAAAGGAGAAGTATGTTGAAGTGGTGCATACCATATAGTGCACTCAATGAGAGGCTCTGCTGCTGTCAGAGCAGGTTCTAGTTGGAGTGAAGCCTATGACAATGCGCATGGCATAAGAGCCTGTCTGGATGAGGGTCAAATGTAGGAAGGATCTATGCCTGTGAGCTGGAGCAATGCAAGATTAGGTGACCTTTGAAAAACAGCCTGGGATGTTGGTGACGTGGTGTGTTGCATGGTTGTGTTGCGTGTGTGTGGCCGACAGACACATCGCTGCTGCTGCTTCTCTGGGAGCTTGGGTCACTGGAGGCCTTCTGACAAAAAGGATCCAGTTAAGAGGAAATTACTCAAATTGATCTTTGTGGTCAGAAAGAGGTGAGCTGCTGCCACAAGTTTATATTAAGATTTATAAGAGAATAGCAAGAGCAAATTATGGACTCAAGAAAAAAGTCTTTTTCCTTTGTTGTGGCGCAGTGGCTGTTCCCCATTTGAACAAGGCATCCAGGTTTCTTGCTGTCAAGGCCATGGCTTAAATAAGCGTGAGAACAACAGAGCATCAGCACAATAACTCTGTCAGTTATCTCGTGGTTGAATAGTGTGCAATAATAGGTGAGGGAAATCAGAGCACGGCACTCTCTGCGTAGTAAATATAGCAGCAGTTGAAAGAAATTCCGTCCTGGTAGGTCTGATCTGGTATACAGCCTGCTCTGGCTCCAGTGTCTGGAGGGGGTTTGCCACCAACAGCAGTGTAAGCTGGCTGGAAGTTCTCCACTGATGTGGCTTGTGTAATTGCTGAGATGAAATGATGCTAAATGCACCCTTTCTGTTGCCCTGTCAAGAAGAGTCTCCACCATGAGAGCAGGGCGTAAGAGCTGGATGGACAGATATTTTATGTTTGTAACTTGTTCCCCAGCCTGCTTTCCACTGGATGGACCTGGGATTTCTGAACGCCTTCCTGCGCAATTGGCTCGGCCTTGCTGGGTCACTGCTTTTTGGGGAGAGTATCCCACAGATTTGCTTTTGCTCCAAGCCGCTTACGAGCAGTTCCAGAGGCGGAAAATTGAGATGGCCTTTCTGGGAACAAGAGCAGAAAATAGCTCAGTGTTAGCATTCCAAACAGAGCTATTTAGACCTGGATTATTTTAAAATATTTTGCTTTCAGACATGTAACTACTTGCATTTTCCTCCTTTCTCTCTTCGCTTTTTTTTAAAGTTAGCTTTTTTAAAAAAAAAAATTCTCTGCACCCAGCTGTAGGCAGTCAAGAGTATCTATGCAAAAAAGAGGTTATTTACATTGCTAGATGTTAGGTACATAAGTTACCTGCTGCTTCAGAGGTGTCATTGGCTGCGGTGGGAACCTGGGGACTTTTTGAGCCTGGATGTATGTTTGTAGGGCGATTTTGCTGGGCAGTCGATTTGACGGGGGGGGCAGGGCAGCGGCGAGTGGAAAGCGCTGCAGCCACCCGTTTCACCCAGCTGTCAGCACATGTCCTCAACCTGAAACAGCCTTGCGTGAGGTGCTGTGTGACGGGTTTGGCTGTGCAGCCCCATCCAGCCTGGCGTGTCTCGGTGCTCAAATGCAAAGCCTTTCTCCCAGAGCTGTGTGCAGGTTAGGGTGAAGTGCTGCTGCCGAATCTGTAGTCTTACAGCCACTTCACCGAGGGGGCCTTGATAACACGTAGGGCTTTCGGGGAACGTTCTGTCCTCGGAGCACTGCACAGACCGTAAGTCACCCTGCGTGGATGACGCAGGCCCAGCAAGGGACGTGTATCACCTTCACTTTGCAGGTGTGTGGCCTGGGGGAGTCCCATTCTCAGGCTAGCCCTGGCTGCTAGCCATTAGCCCCTTTTTGGCTGTCACAGACCCTCACATCTGATGGCTCACCTATCCCAGCACGGTGAGCTGGGTTCAGAAAGACGTGCTGCTCAGAGTGGTTTTGGTAACCCATGCTGATTGTTGGAGTCCAGACTCGTTTAGATCAAATTAAACTCTTGGGCACTGAGGCCATCTCTTGCAGGAAAGAAGGAGCAGATTCCCTCTTGCCTTGTAAATCGTTGGTAGTTTATATAGTTGATGCAGCCTGCTGTGTAAATACATTTTTAAAAAAATGTCAAAACCTGACACATTGGGACTGCCTTCTACAAGGATTAGCAGGGCAGGTGGAGGGGCAGAGCTCAGATAAAACCCGAGAGGAGTTTCTCTACACTGGGACATGGTCATTGCGTCCTTCCTCCTGTGCAGTGTCTCAGCTGTGAAGGCTGAGCGCCAAGAGGCCACTGACGGTTCCCCGTTACACTGGGGTGTTTGGGCCAGCACAGGCACCAGGCTGATACTGGGAGCAGGAACGGCGGGGCAGGGTGTTCTAGCCCATCATCAGCCCATTTTCAACCAAGTGCCACACAGATCCCCTTGCATGCATCCTGGTCCTGCCTTCTTGAACACTGTGACTCTGGGCAACTTCTTTCCCTTTGTTTTCCTAGTAGCTTAAAAAAAAGTTGGGAAAACTTGGCGTCTCTTTTCAGGAGACGTGTGCCATCCTAAAGGGGTTTTCTTACCACAGTTACTGTGGTAGGTAAAGTGAGAGGAGCAGCAGACGCTGTGGTCTGTAATGCCCACCCAAAGGCTGGGTTAATGCTTCTTACTGCTCGTAAGGGCCCTGCCTCTGGCTGCACAGGGGGAGAGAGTAACGCTTGTTACTCAGAAAGGAGACAGTCATAATATCTGTTTGTAACGGGTAAGAAAGAACTGCTTGTTGGGTGGGTATAAAAGAAACCTTTAATTCCAGCCAGGATAGTCTAATGCATTAGCCACGTGGTGGTAGAGAGCACAGTACCACCGGGCTCTTCTGCGGGGGTGCAGGGAGGCTTTTGGGTAGGCAGCTGCTGTTCTTTACCCTCACAGAGCAGCAAGGTTTATCTTAGTCATCAAACTGCAAGGCTGATCTAAATGCTATTTTAATGAAAACTAAAATTATTTGTATGTGTAATTGGAAATAAGGGAGGGAGTGACACCGGTGTTATCTCTGCTTGCTGTTCTGCAAGCCTGTGCAGCTGGTCTTCCTCTATGCAGCTCAGATTAAGTGCAGTTTTTTGTGGAGATGGTGTGACTCTGCTGACACCAACGGAGTTACATGTATGAAAGAGACTCCAAAACCTAAAAAATATAATAATAATTAAAAGTGAATTTTAGCCACTGTGCTCTGGATACAAACAGTAAGTAGCTGTTACCCTAGATAGATCCTTGTAGGCAGGAGGGTGTTATACTGCCTGGAATCACCAAGGAGCAGTGTCCTGCTTCCCTGCAGTTTGCAAATACTGGGAGTCAGCAAATCAGTAATTGTAGCTTCAAACTAATAGCACTTTCTTTTTTTCCCTGCGTAGCCTTCTGGCACTCTATAAAAAGATCTGGCATGCTACATAGGATTAGGCAGCTTTGAAGCAGTGGAGTCATCTGGGTGTGAAACTTTGATTTCCTGTGTCTTGAACTGTTACTTCTATCCTTTTCAGAAAACCCCCACAGCTCATGCCATGAAGGAGGAGAACTTTCTTCGCCGCAGGTTCTCCCTCTGTCCAGCCTCGTCCACCCCGCAGAAGGTTGATCCGCGCAAGCTGACACGCAATCTGTTCTTCGGGGCCGACAATGACATCTATCCGCTCAGCCCAGGTTGGTTTCGGTGTGTCAGTGCAGAAAGTAGCGTGTCGGGTGCTTGACTGCAAGTAGGTACTTCAGTGTGCTGCTGGGAAACAGAGAAACGCCTTGGTGTGAGAGAGAGAGAAGCTGCTGCAGCGTAGGTGGATCGCAGACAGTGCTGCTTTTGCGGCGCTGCCTCTGGGCTTTCATTGCCATAGCGTTTCCTGGGCACGGCGGCTGGTAGAGTTCGGGTTCCAAACTGTTTGAACGCTGCGTGGCCTCACACTTAAAAAAATGACTCATGTTTTTGGTGCTTCCACTTCGAGGCACTTGATGTGTTTCACCCTAAGCATCGGACTCATTTAAGATTTACTGGCCCCAGTTGCAGGTGTTTAATGGCAGGTTTCCCTGTTCAGGTTTAAAGCCCAGGATAAATATTACAAAACCAGACTTTCAGTGGTTAACGGTCTGTAAATATCTACAAGCACAACAAGTACCAGGAATCTTGGCAGGTTGTGGTGAATGGCAGATTGGCTTTATGCGTTCTCTTCGCATCTTTTTTTGTTTTTAATTTCCTAGCACCCTTGCTGAGGGAAATAGAGCTCATTTCATTCTTTCAGAATTTGTTGCTCACAATAAGCATTCAAGTCTTTCCTTGATTGCAGTCTGCAAACAATGCTTCCATTCCAGCCTGTAAACAAGTGCTTCAGGGAGCAGTCACCAATACGTAGAGCTGTCATTTGCAGCTGCAATTGTCAGTGCTAAATAATCAAACCTCAGAGCACCTCTGGGAGCTCTCAAAACACTGCTATCTAGAGAAAAACCATAGATTCTGTCAAAAGGTTTCGGTGTTCATATAGATGTAACACCTGACAGACTCTCTGGGCTTTGCAGATGCAGAGCAAAACCAGGTCTGAGTTTCCTGAGCTAATTGTCTCTAAGTGCAAAGGATTCAAGGGCCTCTGACTTTGCAGGTATTTCTATTTGTGAGTGTCTGCTTCAAGGCAATGGGGAGCCTATTTTCAGCAGTGTGACTAATCCCGGCTGTCACTGAGGTCACTGGAAGCTTCAGCAACCTTTTGGTAATCAATTTGAAAGCAACTTCAAATGGGACACCTGAAATCTCATACACTTCAAACCCGTAGGGACTTCTGAACAGCTAGCTGCCCGTAATTACAGTCTGTACAAATGAGTGGTAAGTAACCAGCTGTTTCACTTCTGCCATCCTTGGGAGCTGGAGAGCAGATTCTTCAGGCTATAGTCACTTCCCCTTGCTTTGGGGAGATGGAGAGCCATAGCTTAGTTTGCCCATTCTTGAGTTCTTACCAGCATTTTCAGTGCTAAACAAGTTACTGACTTCCTCACAGAGCTGTGATCTTTCACAAACCAGGAAAAGGTGAGAGTTTCAGCACGGAGGAGGTAGCTGGAAGAGTTTGTTTCTGCCTCAGCTTCCCCCATCTCCTTGTTTCTCCTTGATCCCTGCTGGCAGCCAGACCAAACAGCCTTTGCTGGGCTGAGCAGAACAAATGCCTTGAGCTACGCTGGACCTTTTGTTCTGCTGCACAGTTCTCCTGAGTAACCTCCAGCACTGCCATCAGTGAGGGCAGTAGCCCTCTTTATTGCAAAGAAAAAAGAGCATAGGCAAAAGAGTTCGTAAAGGAGAGAATATCTCTTTTAAACAAACAGAAGCTACTGCTTCAGCCAGGGAATTTCTTGCAGAAGTCTGTCCTTATATTTTTTTTAACTCCTTTCATTTCTTTTCTCTTCCCCACAGAACTGCCTTGTCTCTTTGTTTTCCTCACATTTCCCATAAGAAGTAACTGTCATTCTTCACATTCAGTGGCTGTTTCCCATGATGGGCTTTATTTTCAGTCCTTTGCTGCTGCTTCTGCTCCTTTTCCTCTGAGCCACACGTGCTTCCCCCCACCTTCTCCCATTGCTCTTAAGGATGTTGCTGTCACCGCAGATAAGCCACAGGTCTACACTCATAAGTTGCATCCCATATTTCTGTCCCCTATTTCTCTCTGTTATATTTTATGTGAGTTTTCAGGTTTTGAGGCTTTTCCAGTGGTCTGTGTTTTGCTGCCTGACCCCAGCAGTTTTCTTTACAAGCGCACTGGGCTGATGGTGTTGCATGGGTGCTGTGGGCAGCAAAGCCCAGTGATTTCCTGCCAGAAATGTGGTGGGTCGTGAGGTGGCTGGAGCTGCAGGTCTCACAGCGCCAACACTTAGGATGAGCCCTCCAACAATGAAGGTGTGCAAGTAAATAATTCAGTGAGAAGTGAGTGACAGACTTCACACCTCAGGCAAGCTATGCTATGAACATTCAGTTCGTTGAGAGGATTTTTTTGAAGGGAGCATATGGGAAATGCAGAGGGCAGTATCTGGAATAACATGTCAGACTTTTTGCCTCTTGCTTGCATAAAAAAATGCTAGTGATTCTGGTAACTAAAAGAAATGTGAGGAAGACATTTCTCTATAAAGGGAAGTTCACAAACTAGAGAGACATGAATTCATGTTCCTTGCCTGTATCTGTCTTTCGCTTAGCAATAAGGAGAGAGAATCTTTTTCCATTTCCTCTTTAGGAGGGTAGGCAATTTGGGGGGGGAGTAGCTAAAAGAACTTCTAGAGAATCTCTCTTTTTGACTAGGCTGTGAGATCACACAGTGTCTTTAAATAAAAATTCAAATTAGCTTGTCTACATCCTAAGAGTTGTGCTTTCATGGACAAGGGAATTTTACTGTGATAGATTCATGGAACTAAATTTCAGTCTGGTGTACACATTAGGCTATGTGGCAGATATTTACAGCAGTGACAGGTTTTATTTGCGATAATTTTGCCACACATCAGAGCCTGTTTTTCATCTTGTAGTTGTCCAGATCCTTTGTCAGAAAGCCTATAAAATAACAGTTCATGCTGCATGGAGTTAATCATGATTTCCTCAATAACCCAGTAATTTTACTCCCTATTGTTACTGGTCATGCTTGCTGTATCATCCTTTATAAAGGGGAAAAGCAAATGCACTTGTAGGATTGATGCCCAGCAGCAAACAAAAGAAAAGGAATAGTTACTGTTCTGCAAAGGAACTAAGTATTTGCTTTTCCTGTGCATGACAGTAATGGGATAAAAGAAGGTATTGGTAATTCTACTCTGTAACCGTAAGACTGGAGTCTTGGCACTTTTCTTCACAATGTGGTGAATGAAGGCTGTTTCCATAAGCACCACTGATTCTCTTCCCAAAATCTTTTTCATTGTTTGGTGCAAAACTTTTGGGCTACTTTGTGGAGGACCCTTCTTTGCATGCCCTGCTATCAGCCAGCACTTTTAAGTCAGGAGAGATTCAGCTCTATTTCTGTTGTGGGCATTACGTTTTCTTGGTCAGGGAGATAAAAACTCCAGCTTCTGTAGCTAGTTAATATTTAGCTTCTTTTAAGTTTTTATGTGGTTTCCTATTTATTTTCTCAAGGTGGATGTGTCTGTTGTTCTCTGGGTGGGACTCCCACTTTTGGGCTTTCTGGGCACTTAAGTATGTGTGCAGGTTTTTGAGAAACTTGCACAATGAAGTTTGCTTTGCAGACAAGGGCTGGCACTGTCCTTCTGCATGGCTGCCACAAGTCTGCTTGAGAGAGACAGCAAACAGCAAAGTTAGCTCTTCTCCAAAAAACAGCCTTTCCCTTACAAGCGCCAGTAGGCTTAACGAGTGAGAAACTAGTACATGCTGCTCCGTAAACATCTCACAAACACTGGTAAAAGAGGGAACAGATGCATGTTCCCGTTTTTCATAATACTGTGTGAGCGTGATGGTACAGAACCTCAGGAACAGCGAAAATCTCATTGTTCAGATGGCAAACCCTTCTAAGTGTTTTACTGAGAAAAGGCGGAAATCTCTTACGTCCAGGCTTTTTGTATGGATACCAGCTTGAAGTTAAGCTTTCTTTAAGAAATTAGACATAATAAAGGATGGATGTGAATTCTGTTACATTAATAGGCACCATTCCCTTGGAGCAGGCAGCAGCAGCTGATTCCCATTAACTTTACTCAAACTTTCATTTCTCATACACGCGCAGAAAAAGCTCTTTGTGGGAAACCAGTGCAGCAGCTCCATGGCTTTGGGAGTTTATTTCCAACCTCTGCTTCTGCCAAGGGAGTGGGGGCTGTAGAGAGGAAAGTGCCATCAGAGAAAGAAAAAGTGTGGAGGTCCAGGTCCTAATCCACGCGCAGCTGTGCTTATGGCCATCTCACTTGTCATGGTAGTACGAGGGGACTGTCAGATACCCAGCGGCTCGCGATTTTCTCCTGCTGGTGGGCGTTAGGTTTCCGAGTGCATTATTTAGGGCGCAGTGTTTCGAGGGGAGGAGTGAAAGTTAAGAAACTAGGTTAGGATACAAGTTCCCTGTTGGTACACTGCCTTCCTGTGTGACTGCGTAGGTCCTTCCTCTGCCTCAGTTCCCCACGTGCGCGATGCACGCGCTGTCCCTCTTCTCCCAGCCTTGGAAGCGTTTGCTCTGTGTCAGGTGGCTGCATGCCCGTGGCAGAGCGCGGCACTATGCCATGGGTGAGCACCACATCTGAAAGCTCCACCATCCTGGGTCATCGTGTGAAAAGCTGAACACCTTCTAGAGGCAGGTGTCCCACAAAGCCTTTTCTTAAATTTAAGAGCTGATACACCAAGCTGCCTGTTAATGCCTGTTAAAAGAGCATGGTTTTTGTCGTGTCTCTTAACCAGTGAAACCTTGTAGCACGGTTGCAGCTCCAGTTATAATGGGACATGCTTGTTCTCTCATGTGTCCCATGATGGAAGTACAGAAACATGACCGTGAGGATATTTTATTTTTTAGTAAGCTTCTGTGGCAGGCTTTTCTAGTGATGCTTAGTTTTTTTAAATGGCTGCTCTGAAAACTCCAGGAGACATTGTGGCTTCTGACACATCTGTGACAACTTCTGCTGTCTTCAGGAGAATCAGGATTTTCCCTTGCTGGTTTTGGATTTGGTAATGTTTCCAAGACTGGCCCACACAATGTCTAAAAGCATTTTTAACAGTTCCCATGCCTGCAGTGTGCTACAAATGGATTATATTTCACTGTCTCGGTGGTTCTTTACTGCATCCAGTATTCTGAAGCTCTGATTGCTAACAATTTTGAGAAGAAAACTACATTGCAAATTAGCTCTTTAGTGACAAGATAGTCATTGTTACCCAATCTCATCAGATGCCATTTTTTGGCTTTTTTTGTTAATAGAAGCTCTATGCCTTCTTGTACTGTAAGGACATGATTACAGTTGGCAAAAAGAACAGAATCTGTCATTACATTTTATTGCTTGGACTAGGACTACACACACTCATACTAGTACATAATGTGTAGAATGTACTGCAGGTTCCGCGTATTTGGGTAGTGGAAATATTTCTCTATAATGATTGGAAAATGTCATAGTGTTCATAAATACTACTTGTTAATTGAAAATGTTTCTTATTTTAACAAATAACGGTCAGAATACATTGAACTTCTGCAGGGCTTTTTTTATTTTGTTTTACTGATTGTGTCTAGATTATGTTCTATCTTCTGTAATGTTTTATGATCATGGTTATTATTTGTCAAACAAAGCATGCTACCAAATGCATCTGTGTATAGTTGCCAGATACTGACCAAGGAGGATAATATATTGAATAACTGCTTATTAACTGGATTCCATTTATTATTTACATTGAATAAGTCATGGGGTTTGTAAGAAAAGAACAGACTGTAGTAACGTAATTAAAGACTGCATCATAATACAGACACAGAAGGGAGCTGATTAAGGATGCATTAAGCAACTTTATTTCTGTTTTTTTCCCAGCCTTCATATGCTGGACTTTGCAACGCTATGTTGGTTTACCACGAAGTTTTGAGCCCTAACTTTTAAGCGGTACTTGTTGCACAGCCCACACATGTGGGTTATTTCAAGCTTTGCAGGATCCCTCTCTGTGACCCTTGTGTGCCTGTTTCTGCTCATGACAGCTTCTCTTGCTTGCTGTTAGCAGTAGCCCTTCTAAGGCCATGAGTAGCCATGGTTCTGCCCACAATTCCTCTGTTTCTGAATCACATTTATTTGTTGCAGGAAAAGACGTGGAAGCAAACAGCCCATCAGCACTGAAGGATGAGACACCACAGACTCCAAACTCCGTTAGCAAGGTACTGTGGGATAGGGATCCATCCCTAGACTTGCTTTCATTTCTTCTCAGGCTGTTATTAATCATTCTTACTGTCTTACTTTTAAAGTCATTGAGAAATCCTCTCCCTCTGTTCCTGCAGTAACTGTGTGTGCATTTTTTTGAGAGAAAGAAAATTAGTGGTTTTGCATGGTTGGGATGACAGATAAGCCCACACTTTCCCCTGACTTGATAGCACCTACTGCAGAACCCTGTTTATTTGGGCCTCATTTGGTAGTGTAATTAGATATGAATAATTACAGTTGAAAGGTTGATTTTGCTAGCAGAGGTGTCTCCTGCTGTTCCTGATCAGCAAGGCAATCATAAACCTTAATTGTTTTGGAAGAGAAAATTGTAATATTTAGTTAGTGCATAACATCTGAAACTACGAATTGAGATTCTGGGTGAGAACACTGGGAATTAGTCTTAACAGGAGAGGAACGTGAACTGACCAGCATTTCCTCAACACAGTGTTTCCATCCAGCCTGTTGTGGAGAGGTAAAACTGGATCTGAAGAGTCTGGATCTGGGTGTTCAAAACCTGGCTCTGTATCTAGAGTTACGGAGTGCCTGGGTTTGATTTCCTGTAGGGATGGAGTCAACTTCATAAATTAGATCTGGCTTTGAAGATTCATATACAGGCCTTTTTTGGCTGCAGCTCCCTAACATGTTTCTGGAGGGTAACTGGAAATAGAAGCAAGGCCTGTTAATAAATTTTTAACTGAATTTATTCAGCTATGAAGCTATAACATGCAAATGACACCAGCTGAAATGAAAATATAACATGAAGGAAGCAGCAGCAGACAAGTGATTTCTTATAATACATGAAAATAGGCTCTGCATCTTCACATAGGTTTGGCTGTGCTTGCCTGGAACTTGCAGGTTGTTCTGCTGGGGTGCCCTGGCAGAGGTCAGCACAGGGAGAAGGTGATGAGAGGAGCGCTGGCAGTATGCAGCACAAGGGCTCGTGTACGTGTCCTTTGCTATTGCTGGGACCTGGCAAGCTGTTTTAAAACCAGATGTTTTGTGTGCCTGTACAAGGAGTGGTGTTAAATTCCCAGCTGACTTGGGAATATGAAGAAGAAGGACTTTTTCTGGACAGGACAACTCAGAGCACTGAAATGCTGTCCAAAAGGGAGTCTGATTTCTGAGATGCAGGGTGAACGTAAAGGTAGGAATGTATTTATGAGACGTATCTGGGTGAAAGCATAGCTCATCTGTGTTTTGCCCGCCTCGGGGCCTGCCTTGCTATTTACTCTCCTGCAGGTGTATGTTTGAAAGAAGAAGAACCCTTG